>NW_013952949.1:69907-71292 GCF_001266775.1 Austrofundulus limnaeus
TGTTTCTAGTGAGGAAATGACTAGAAACACGTGGAGCTGGATTTTAATTTGTGTAATAAGACAAAACAGTCTGTTGTTTTCAACAGTTTTCACCTTAAAGAAATAAGTTACACAACTCATGTTGGGCTGAAATAAAAATTAAGGCCCATATCTGGCCCACGGGCCGTTTGTAGGTGCTGTTTAGATCTACATTGCTGTGAATTCTGGATTACATGATGTTTCTGCAGAAATTATGATGTTTCTGCAGAAAGTGCCCCAGGATGCATTAAAATGCTTCATGCTTAACACTGATTAGGCTGACAGGTGCCTTCTGTCAGGTGTGCTTCCTTTGAAGGTCCTGAAGGGGAGGAGCCAAGGAGGTTGGAGTTGGTCTTAAGGAGTGTCTGGGCTGAAGACGGGAGGTGTCTCTGCAGCGCTGGAGCAACATGCTGCACTGAGGAGATGAGAGGTCTGGTGGCTGCAGCAGGTCTGAGGTCTGCAGAGCGAGGAGAGGTGTCCAGACTGGCTGAGCTGCTGGGTGGTGCTGCTGAAGTCCTGCCTCCTTCTGTTGTTGCTGCTGATCAGCTGGATGGCTAACGTCTGGTTGGATCTGGAGCTCTGAAGCAAGAAAGGATTGGAGCTGACCGACTGCAGCTGTGTGGGGCGTTGTGTGTCAGAAGATAGCGTCATGGAGGCAGACTGATGGTGGCCCATCCTACTACCTCCAATCCAGCACCGTGTCTCAGTGTTGGTGAGTCTAATCCAGCACCGTGTCTCAGTGTTGGTGAGTCNGTCTCAGTGTTGGTGAGTCTAATCCAGCACCGTGTCTCAGTGTTGGTGAGTGTAAACAAAGACTTCACTAACTGGTTGAAGTTTTCAGTGACATGTTTGGAGCATCTCTGTGGAGCCGAGTGAAGAAAACACTGAGGACACTGGCAGAGTAATGGTGGCGGTCCGGTTCGAGGCAGAACCAAACTGGGAGCTCAAGGTTCTGGAGGTCCAGTTGGTGAGGAGCACGGTCATGTGCTGGTTGACACCAGACTGGTAAAACAAACATTCAAACTCAGACAAAAGACTGAAGAAGAATAAAAAGCCTCGCAGGGCCTAAAACCATTTTCTCTCGTGTCATGTTCTCATTGATGTTGTGGGCAGTGAGCCGACCCTAACAATGCTACATCTAGCTGCTACTGCTGCCTCTGTTCACACTAATATCACAAAATTCAACATGAAGCATTATGAAATGTAAAAGTGACAGCCATGGAAAATTGTATAAAATTACATGTTCCAATACTTTACTATTAAGATACTATAATATACAATCACCGGCCACTTTATTAGGTACACCTGTCCAACTGCTCGTTAACACTTAATTTCTAATCAGCCAATCACATGGCGGCAACTCAGTG
>NW_013952949.1:72562-74116 GCF_001266775.1 Austrofundulus limnaeus
ATATATATATATACTATTAGATTTGCTTCCAGATGGCAGTAAATCACTGAGCTAGCACAAGCTAGTTAGCTTGTCAGTCCAGTCATTTAAAAAGTCTTGTCTTTACAAACACAGTCTAATGTTTCTTTGTTCATCAAGAACAAATAATCTGGAGAATATGATCCTGTTATCCTGCAACCACAGATGATCTTTGATTGTCTGTTTACATCAGTCTGCTCTCTGGAAATGATGGGTTTTTTTTCATGTTTATCGGGGTGAAAAAAAATCACCCATTTAAACCGCTGCAGTGATGTGCCAGGCAGCCATGGCAAACTGTTGTGCTGTCCCTTTAAGAATCTTGTATTTTGACCCAAACGCTCATATATGCTGAGAGATGGTGGAGTAAAGCTGGAAACATCCTCCCTGCGAACTGTGGACGTCAGCACGGGTTGTCGCAGTTTAATGACAAATTACGTCACCGGGCTTCACAGCGTCGTGTCGACAGCCCCTTTTGGCACAAGCCCCCGGCAGAACCTTTGACCCCCCTCCCGTGTTGACGTGTGATTGGTCTGAAATTCGTGGGCGTCTTTGTTTGTGCTGGGCTCAGGGAAAAAATAAGAAAAATGACTCACTCCCAGACTAGAAAGCAGAGTTTTAAAAGATAGTCAAACTGTGAAAAACGTATAGTTTGTTTGTGCTGAATGTGTTGCTGCACTCGGTAACAGAGGGGAAAAACCCGACTCGCTCCCAGAGCCGACACCAGGAAGTAGAGTTTTATAAAGAGAGTTAAACCGTGAAAAACTCATGAATGGAGATAAAACAGACGATGTGCACGGAGGAATCTGACTGATACAAACTGTGGAGCTTTAACCAGAACAGATGTGGATAAATACGTCGGTGAGTGACGTCTTTTTTTTCTGCAATGATTGTCAGCTGTTGCAGGGGGAACTTCATGCAGTGACCTATGGTTCAGTGGGGGGGGGGGGTTCCCGAGCTCGGCGTGGGGTGTAGTGATAATGAAAAGCCTGTGTGAAACCGACTGCCGGTCAACCACGTGACCGCGCATCGACCCGCTGGCGTCGGAGCGAGTATGTTTCAGGCTTGAGATAAGGTGTGTTGTATTTAGTGAAAATGTGCACCAGTATGTCACCAGTGACATATGCTGGATCACAAGAAAACGGTTTCTGTTTCGGTGAAAACCAGCTCCGTGTAAATGAGGACTTTAACCAGGAAGTAAACATGAGCCTATGCTAATGCTAAAGAACAGGTGCTTTTAAATGACTGAGCATGATGATAGTTTACAAAAACTGTAGAACAACAGGAACTTCACATATGTTCAGTCCTTTAAATCAGAGTTTCTTGATCCATGGACCGTGAGCGCCACCTTCAGGGCCTCAAAAGAACAGTTTTTAACTTTGGGCCACAGAGCAAGTACACTTCGCTGCAGCATGCAGAACGGGGCGGGGACGGACCTTTCCGTCAGTCCCATACCTTATATGGAAATGGAACTATTGCATTCCCAACATGAAGGGGGCGCTAGTGACACTATTTTCTATCGAACACTTTCAACATTAA
>NW_013952949.1:76209-79124 GCF_001266775.1 Austrofundulus limnaeus
ACACACACACAGGTCACAAACACACACACACAGGTCACAAACACACACAGGTCACAAACACACACACAGGTCACAAACACACACAGGTCACAAACACACACACAGGTCACAAACACACACACAGGTCACAAACACACACAGGTCACAAACACACACACAGGTCATCACAAACACACACAGGTTTGTGCTCTTTTCATCAGTGACCAACAGAAACACTCTGATCCTTGCTGTGGGTCAGAGCTCAACACAACTGAGGCGATCGGACACTTTGAAGCTCTGCAGCTGCAGCCGATGGTTCACTTCTTACAAACAGTTTTCTAATGAAGAAAAGTCAAACAGATGCAGGAGTTCGTGTTGTCTTACCTGGTCAAAGAGCTGTTTGCCTGTTGTGTTGGGCTGGATGGCAAACTCCAACTCAGCGTCCATAGTGGTGACGCGCACATTCACCTGCAAAAACACAACAAGTCTAAATGATCCAGTTTGAGTAAAAACTCACAACAGTTATCTGTGTGAAACAGTTCTCATTCAGCTGAAATGAGAAATAAAACAATCGTTTGAAGGATTTTTTTAAACTCTTGCAGTCTGGTGCAAACAACACATTTTATACTACTGAACAAATAAATCATATTTTAATATTAATATTTGCTGCTAAACATGTGACAGAAACTCAAACTAAAGAAAGACTTCAAACAGCAGAGTCTGAATCACTCAGATGTCATCATTTTAAAACATGATCTGGACACAAAAACAAAGCAAGTTTTTGTAGAATTTGACAAACAGAGACTCTGCTACCAAACCAGCATCATTTCCCTCAGTGTTTGAGTTAGAGCTGGTCTCTGCTTTGAGCTGCAGACGCACTGATTCTACGTAAGAAGGATTCAAGGATAGTTATTGAATATAATATATATAAGAAATGTTGTGACCAAATGTTGTGACCAAAAATAAGAAATGTGTTGATAAAAATGTTAGTCCAACACAAAAATATAATCAAAACACAAAAGACAAAATTCAGCAACAAACCATAAAACTTTAACAACTTGACTATCTGCTGGTGGATGGGTGCCCTCACAAACACACACACGCACGCACGCATGCACGCACACAAACACACACACACAGAGTCCATATAAGGTTCAGAGTGTTGGTCAGTTCCTCAGTCCAGTTAATGATTCGAGTCCCATCTCTGAATCAAGTCCCATGAACCTGAGGTCTTAACTAACCTAAACCTCTTATATCTCTGGCACACAGCATCATACAGTCCACTAATCAACAAACACCTGGAAAGAAAGAACCCAGCATCACCTGAATGCTTCAGATCAGGTTGGTGCACTGCACTGAATATGGTTTTAGAGCTGGTAAATCTGGTTCACTTCATGGAACCAGGTTAATCTGAGTCAATCACTAAAATAACCTGATTCATTTCAGTCACTTGAGTCGTTCAAGTTGTGTATGGAGGACCAACACACAGTACATGGAATAGTTAATTCATGAGTTGAATGACTAAACCATTGATCTATATCACTGGATTGGAAATGGCCTATAGCCACTATAGCTAGTGACGCGCCGTCACAGGAGCCATTGCTATGCATTGAGTCAGGTCAACAAAACAATAGAGTTTCAACCAGCTAACCTAACCTAACCAACCAGCACCCTCATTTCTTATCCGATTTCTATAAAATATGGCTTCAATTAAAGCTGAAAAAATTGCCGATGTTGTGATATGTAAAAATATGTATTTGTTCAAGAGATAAATCTATAAGCAGTCTGGGAACTTTTCATTATAGGTTTTTGCTAACATATTTACAGTAGAAGCACCTTTCTGTCACATAAAACTAAGAGTNTGAATAAATACAGTAATTACTTTCTTCACTTTCCATGCAGACAGTGTCAGATCACTGCCTTTGAAAGCTGAAGTCAAAGTCWAATATTTGAACTATTTTATGCATTTCTTTGGACCAGTTAGGACTCATCTAGTGTTAGGAAAAATGTTCTGAATGTCTTAACACTCTGAAACTTACTGCTCATTTAAAATGTGTATTCTACTCATGTAAGTTTTGTCCTTGCAGGCCCAATCGGTTGCTTATTCTCCACGGCTTTCTAGATGAGAATGTTCACTTTTTCCACACAAACTTCCTGGTGTCACAGATAATCCGTGCTGGAAAGCCTTACCAGCTTCAGGTGAGTGTCAACAGTGGGTTTTCATATCTAGTCTTGTAGAACTTGAGACCGGTCTTGGTCTTAAGACCAGTCTCAAGACCACTTTTTGATGGTGTTGTTCTTGTCTCAGTCTGATTTGATCATGTTTAAATTAAAATGGCTTGTCTGAATAGACCCACCTCCACAGCAAGTTGCTGCCATTTTAAAATGGCTCTAATCTTTAAACTTTTATAATGGTTCATGCAAACATTATTATTAAACTTTTACACCCAATCACATTATAAATTACATGATTATTTCAGCACAAGTATTGTCAAACTCCTGACGAATGACTGGACAGCAGGTCCTACATGTTGTTGCTATTGGCACTATCACATTTGTAAAATATTTCATATAAATACCAATGTCATYTAACATTCACAGCAATGTAAAACTGCATAAAACAGCAGTCGTATAAACTTTAGAAGAAAGAAATTTTAAAGAATAAATSTTGTCAAACTGTTTCTCCAAGCTGAGTTTATAKGTTTAATAAYCAAACTATACTTARTGAAAGTTAGTATATACTCCCATAGTTCAAACATACCTTGTTAATTGTTTTATGTACTATTTATACCATGACATTTTTTTATTATAATCCTGTGTTTGTTTATTTGTTTGTCTGTTAAGATGTTATCGACATAACAGGGGTTCTTAACCTTTTTGACCTCAGGGCCCAGTTTGTTGAACATAAAGTGACACGAGGCCCAGTCACACAGTAC
>NW_013952949.1:80165-81371 GCF_001266775.1 Austrofundulus limnaeus
GTGTGTGTGTGTGTGTGTGTGTGTGTGTGTGTGTGTGTGTGTGTGTGTGTGTGTGTACTTGTTTCTCATGAACCATTAGGATGAATGTTAATGAAACTTGAAGAAAGTATTTATTGTGTGATCATCTACAACTGAATAACTTTTTGAGTCGACCAAAATCAAGATGGCTGCCATAGCTAATCAACAGTTTCCAACATAAACAGGATATAAGTCAGTCAGTTTTACAAGTATTGATCTGATGTGGTGGTAGTTGAGTCATTCACATCTCATACTTTGAATCTTATAAAACTACATGAGATTGTGRATGACTTCATGTTCAGTGTTTGTCCACGACGGCCCGACTGTCATTTCTCATTGGAACATGTTCTTTGTCTAAAACGTAGGCATGAGAAAAGAAGGGTGATATGTTTTCCTTTAGGGAGAYCTAGGCCTTTCATTTGGAGTTAGTATCATTTTGATGACGTTAATGCACCTTTTTAAGGTTTGTAGGTAAATTTCTGATATTTCTGGTTTGTTGTGTTTTAATTTTTCAGGTCTACCCCAACGAGCGACACAGTATCCGCTGCCCTGAGTCTGGAGAACACTATGAGATAATGCTGCTGCACTTTCTACAACAGTACCTCTAAAATCAGACTTTAGGGGAGAAATGAAGTCTTGTTACCCATCCAGCAGTTCTGCCAGCTTTTGATTTCAAACCGTATCCAGATTTCCATTGTTGTGAAAAACCCATCAGATCTTGGGCAGCCACACTTTRCATCTCACTTCACATCGACTCTTTCCTGCTCCCTCCATCTTCTTCACTTACCGTATTTATTCATGTATAATACAACCTGGAGTGTATAAAAACAATCTGATTCTCATGTGGATTGCTACCAGTAATTTGAGACAGAATTGAGGGTTTTTCAGTCTTTGTGCTGCGCCCTCTAGTGGGGAAACATTATTTGGGGGGACACATTCAAGGACAAGTCCCTGACAAAACCAGACCAGAAGTTAAATTACCAAGATGAGTTTATCAGAACAGGAAGAACTAATGTCCACGGTTAACAAGAAAAATAAGTTTTTCCTTCTTTGGCACCAGTGAATAAACAACACTGCTTATATCAGGCCTGGTCAGTCCTGGTCCTGGAGGCCTGGTCAGTCCTGGTCCTGGAGGTCTGGTCAGTCCTGGTCCTGGAGGTCTGGTCAGTCCTGGTCCTGGAGGTCTGG
>NW_013952949.1:83134-94561 GCF_001266775.1 Austrofundulus limnaeus
CGCGATTTGAACAATTTGGACGATCTGAGCGTCGAAAGCTCAGATCGTTCAAATTGTTCAAATCGCGCTGCTCTAATCGTGCTTGAGGCGCCGCAGAACTTCCCGACGTTGCTTGAAGCGCGTCCACCATAGACTTTGTATGTAAACCTGCTGCTCCTGATGCTGAAATCGCGTTCGGTGTGAACGCACCATAACTGTCATGGAAGTCTTGTTATTTGCATCGCCCTCTGGTGGTCAGATTTGATAACTGCATATGAATTGAGTTAGGTTTCACTTTCTGTTTATTCACCATGTGCTCAGCCAGCCATGCAGTTGCTTTTCCTCTTCTCAGCTAGACTGAGTCCAGTAATGTCTGTAAGTACTGAAGTTTCTTGCGTATAGTATGTTTATTTGTAGGGGTGTCCCGATTCGATATTGATATCGGATATTGGTCCGATATCAGCCAAAAAACGAGTATCAAATTTTATCGGCCTGCATAAAAAATGTCCGATATAAGCGTTCTGATATAAGCAGTTCAATCCAGCAGTTCACTGACTCCGCTCCAGCTTCTCTATCCAGCAGCGCTTGGAACCAGCGTGCAGCGCTCACGTGATCACAACAGCAGAGCAGCCAGCGGGCTAACAAGAAAGTAGCGAGGAAGAGCAGTGATGTCAGCGGTGTGGCAGTATTTTTTGTTCAAATCTGAAAAAGACGTTGCTGCCGAGTGCAAAACATGTAACGCGCAAGTTCTCCGTGGTGGGACAGAGCAGGGGAAATTTAATACAACAAATCTCATCGCACATTTGAAGCAGCATCACAAAGCACAGCATGAGGGTTTTCACAAGGCCACAGAGGTGAAGAAACAAAGTTCTGGCTCCTTTAAACAACCAACGCTGTCCGAAACATTTGCAAAGTGTGACAAACTGCCCTGGGACGGTAAAAAGGCATTAGCCATAACAGAGAAGCTAGCGCAGTTTGTTGTGCTCGACGACCAGTCCCTGTCCGTGGTGAGTAATGTCGGGTTTAAACGGCTAATTGAGCACCTCGAGCCTCGCTACATTATGCCTAGCCGCCACTATATTGTAGACAAAACTATACCGCAGATGCATAAAGAAGTTCAAAAGTGCATTGCCACCCGTGTGGAGAAAGCTAATGCTGTTAGCTTCACCACGGACATTTGGAGCTCAGACCACCGTCCGCTGTCCTTATTAAGTCTGACTGCGCACTGGATAGARYCTGAATTTACATTGTGGAGAGCAGTGTTACARYCACYCGAGTTCAGAGGTTCACACYCAGCTAATYRCATCATGAACGCCATGGAGGAGATGCTGTGTGACTGGAAGATCGACAAAACAAAGGTCCATGTTGTTTTAAGAGACAATGCTGCTAACATGAAAAAGGCRATGGATCAGCTGCAAGTYCCAAYCTTAGGATGTTTTGCTCACAGCCTTCAGCTTGTGGTCCATGAAGGTGTGTTGTCACAGCGAGCTGTAAGTGATGCTCTAACCTACGGGAGAAAAATAGTGGGCCACTTTAAACATTCCCCCAAGGCTTATTCAAACCTTGAAGACATACAAATAGAACTGAACATCCCACCAAAACGTCTCCAGCAGGATGTCCAGACAAGATGGAGCAGCACCAAGTACATGATTGACAGCCTCATTCATCAGAAACGGTCCCTGCATGCCTACTCATCTGAAGAAAACAACACCCTGCCAGCCATTTTAACAGCAAACCAGTGGGGGCTGTTAGAGAAGACCTCAAAAGTTCTGACCCCATTTGAAGAGCTAACGACTAATGTCAGCGCTGCCTCTTCTACTGCAGCTGATGTCATCCCCTCTATCCATGTCCTGATCCGGTTTCTCAGTAAACAGAGTGAAGATGATCAGGGGATCCAAACGATGAAAACCACTCTTCTGGATGCAGTCTGCAGACGTTTCAAGCACGTAGAATCTGAGCCCCTCTACACTGTGGCAACGCTGCTGGATCCACGTTATAAAGACAAGTAAGGGAATTTATTTTAAATTGTTACATTTATTTTGCTTAACCTGGTGTGTATGAGAAAAACTGTACTGTTAATAATGACTTTATTTTAGCATATGTGATTGTGTTAAGACTGCATAAGATAAGATCAGGTGGCTTGTCAATATATACAACACAGTGAAATGAGTCCTCTCCACTTCAGTGACGTCAAACACATCACATATATCATACATACTAAAATATATTATTTACAACCAGTCAATAGAAACAAATAATTTTAAAAAGTTGCTTCAAGAAATTGTTACTGAATCTCCATTTACATAATCATGACTGTGTGTGTTACTTTCTATGAGCCCAAGTGTGTGGGGAATGTGTGTGAAAGCTCTGAAATATGCACTCTGACATAATTTTATATATTTTTTATTTATGCCAGGTACTTCACCAATGCAGAAAACTTGGGAAATGCAAAGGCAGCATTAAAGGCAGCTGTGTTGAAAACAGAAGGACAGCTGAAGACCACCACACCTCCAGCTGATGAAACTGTGTCAGAGCCAKRGAAGGAGACTCCACGGACGGAGATACTGGAGGAGAGCAGCACAGCAGCAGGTCCTTCTGAGCAGATCACCCCAGGGGCAATCATTGAAATGGAGAGCTACCTCTGTGAGACTCCTATTGAACGTAAGAACAATCCTTTACATTACTGGAGAGTCAACCAAGCACGATTTCCCACCCTGGCAGCAACAGCAGCCAAGTTCCTCTGTGCTCCTTGCACAAGTGTCGAGAACGAGAGGCTCTTTAGCTCAGCATCTGTTATCATTGAGGAGCACAGGAGCAAGCTGACWGCTCAGCATGCTGAAATGCTCATCTTCCTAAAAAAGAATCTGCATATCATGCTTGGACTGCAGAAATCAGAGATAGAGCCTTTTCTTAGATTCCACATTACAAAATTAGTAACAAAAGTATATAATTTGTGCTGATATCWGTATCGGACAATATCGGTATCGGCCAATCCTCAAGGCTGCAATATCGGTATCGTATTGGAAGTGAAAAATCTGTATCYGGACACCCCTATTTATTTGTGCTCAAAGGGGTTACAGAAGGATATATTTGATTAGCTATACATGTACATTTACATTGTAATATTGTATTTTGGACCATTTATTGATTTTGCCATTTGTATTGTGTTTGTTCTCAGTTTTACGGTTATCTCATTAAAGCTTGCTAAGCTCAGATGGTCTGATTCTTGGCGAAAGAATGGGAGACAGTTTATTCACCTGTGTAGCTTGATTAATCAGCGAGGACAGGACAGTAAAAAGACACTGCAGTTTGTTATGTTTTTGGAAAAAGAAGAGTAACAACTTCAGCAACATGGAGACTGAGATGGCAGACCTGAAGCCAGAAGAACGACATTTAAGCCAAGAGGATATTGAAAGTGGCTCAATATTTTCCTCTCACTCAACACGCTRAAGAGTATCTCGTGCATCAGCTTCCTCATCTGCAAGCCTAGCAGCAGCAAGAGCTCGTGCCAAGGCAGAAGCTGCGAAAACTAAACTAAACTTTGCGAAGAGAGAGATGGATATTCAGCTACAAAAAGCTAAAATTGAAGCTTCACTTCATAATCTCAATCTGGAAAGAGAGGCTGAAGCGGCAAATGCAGAAGCAGCTATACTGGAGGCTGCTGCAGCTGATCTAGATGGTGCAAAATACACAGATGCAAGCAACTACATTCCTCTTCATAGAGTCCAGATGAATAGAATCCATGACTATGTGAACCAGCAGTCAGCAGAATCTAATGAGAAAGCAGACGAAGAAAAAGGCCTTTCTTATCATCGCCCTTTAAACACAACAAATAATGATGACACAGTGAGACCCAGGATACATTTTGAAGATCAACAACTCGCCCATTATAAAGACCACTCTAAAATGGATGACGAGCCACATTCATACAAATATTCAAAATATCAAGTGCCATAAACCATACCTAACCAGCCATCAAATCAATCTGACATTTAAGGTGAACCAAAAAACCCAACTGATGACTTAGCAAGATTTCTTGCATGCATCCAGCTTCTTACTTCTGGGCTTTCCAGATTTGAGGACATGCCTGAGCACTACCAGGCATGGAAAACCTCTTTTATTAGCGCCGTCAAACCACTCAGGCTTAGCCCAAGTGAAGAGATAGACTTAATGGTTAAATGGCTTGGTAGAGTCAAGTGAGCATGCATGTCGAATTAGGTCAGTCAACATAAAACAGCCAATGATTGGACTAAACATGATTTGGTCAAGACATGACAAAATGTACGTATCTGCAGAGGCTATAGAGAATGCCCTTTTTTCAAAGATTGAAGCATTCCCAAAAACCCAAATCAAAGACAACAGGAAGCTCCAGGAATTAGCAGACCTCCTTCAGGAGCTTGAGATTGCTAAGCAAGAAAATAACCTGCTAGGCTTAACCTACTTGGACACGGCTAGAGGAGTTCAGCCTATTGTAGAAAAGTTGCCTTATTATCTTCAGGAACGCTGGACATTTCAAGGCTCAAAGTACAAAAGCGAGCATCATGTTGCTTTCCTACCATTTTCCTTCTTCAAAGACTTTGTATGCAAAGAGGCAGAAGAAAGGAATGATCCCAGCTTCCACCTTCTCCCTTTCTATAATCATATGAAGAAGGAGAAGTTCGGACAGGTAAGACTACCAGTGTCAGTTCAGAAAACTACGTGAAACTATTTCTTCTCTAAAGCCAGATGTGGTGAAGTTAAACCAAACAAACACTAATAAACAACACCCAATCCATAACAAGCCGCATCCTTTGAGCAAATGTAGATCCTTTATAAAAATGTCCCTGGAAGAACGCAAGAAGATTCTTGAGAACTTTCTGTGTTTCGATGCTGTGCGTCTACAGATCACCATTCAAAAAGCTGCAAAATACCTGTGAAATGCACAGAGTGCGGGAGCGAAAAGCATATTACTGCACTCCATCCTAGCCATACAGGCTCCGCAGAAATGTTGCAACAACTGTCGCCTGCTTCAGAGAATGGCGGGGAGGAACCAAACCAAGAAGCCATTTCCTCCAACTGCACTAAAGTCTGTGGAACTAACAGCAATGGCAGATCATGTTCAAAGATCTGCCTAGTCAATGTTTATCCTGCTGGGCATCGTGAGGACATCAGAAGAATGTACGCAGTTTTAGATGATCAAAGCAATTTATTCTTAGCCAGGTCATAATTCTTTGACATATTTGGCGTCCAAGGAACTGAGGCACCGTATACTCCAGCTACATGCATGGGGATAACTCAGGCGAGTGGAAGAAGAGCTTTTGGGTATGTAGTGGAATCTCTCGATGGAGCAACATGTCTGCCACTTCCCACACTCATCGAATGCGACCACCTTCTCAACAACAGATCAGAGATCCCTACTCCAGAAGTAGTCTCTTACCATCAGCATCTGAAGAAAATTTAAAAGGAAATACCTCCCCTATATCCTGACTCCAATATCTTGCTTCTGATTGGACAAGACTTACTGAGAGTCCACAAAGTGAGAAAACAGATAAACGGTTCACGTGATGAACCATTTGCTCAAAAACTTGACCTTGGATGGGTTGTCATTGGAGATGTCTGCATTGATGGAATGCACAGACCTGCTACAGTTGGAACCATGAAGACATGCATCTTAGACAGCGGAAGACCTTCTCTGTTACACAAGTGTGAGAACAAGTTCAGAGTTAAGGAAATCTATGATCCTATGAAACTGAAGCCAAGCAGACACACCTCGGTTTTCCACCAAACAGATCAGGACACTCAGTTAGCTCCATCAGTTGAAGACAAGATGTTCTTGGAGCTCATGGAAAACGAGATCTTTCAAGACGACGACAACAGTTGGGTGGCCCCCTTGCCATTCCGCAAGTCACGCCGCGCCTCCCTAACAACAAGAAATATGCTATTAAACGTTTTGCATCACTGCAGCAATCTCTAAAGAAAAAGCCAGAGATGAAAAGACACTTCTTTGAGTTCATGCAAAAGTTATTTGATAATGACCATGCAGAGCTTGCTCCACCACTTGAAGATGACAAAGAYTGCTGGTACCTACCTACCTTTGGAGTCTATCACCCTCAAAAACCAGGACAAATAAGAGTACTTTTCGACTCGTCAGCACAATATGATGGAATCTCTCTTGACGATGTTCTTCTGCAGGGACCAGACCTTGGCAACGGTCTCCTAGGAGTCCTTCTGAGATTCAGGAGAGAACCCACTGCTGTCACTGCTGACATACAACAGATGTTCCACTGCTTTACAGTGCGAGAGACTGCAGAGATGTCCTTCGTTTCCTGTGGTACTGTGCCAATAACCCAGATGATAAAGTGGTTGAATATCGAATGAAGGTTCACATTAGGGGTGTCCCGATACCAGATTTTTCAAGACTGAGTACAAGTACGAGTACTTCAGTTTAGGTACTCACCGATACCGATACCGATACCAAGTAGCGGGGTTCGTGTGGATTATCTGTTCAACTTGTTGAATATTAAACAGAATGAAAATGAAATGCAATTATCATGCAAAAATTGATGGGTAAATATTATGTTTGACAATAAAAATGTAGTGCAAACTCTGACAAGTAGATAAGTTGGTATATATATCACACCATAACTTTTGAAACCATTTATTTTATTTCAAACAGGCTCTTTTTTATAAGGCCACACTCCCTCTGAATGTATTAACAATACAAATACTGCAAAACAAATGCTGTTGCATTCATTAAAAAACAAAATAAGTTATTTTTATACATTTTCCTCAACATGCAACTACCAAATTTAAATTAAAATGTAAAACGTAAATTTTAGCAGCACATCTATAGAAGTTTACTCTGCTTCAGTCTTAAACTGTTAAAAAATGACTAATAGTAATAAAGTGCAGTAAATTTCAGTTCAAACTTAAATGGAACAACTAAAACAAAATCTCAGAAGAACCAGAGGGAAAAATAAAATGTTTTTACAACAAACTTCCTTCCATATTCTGCTTATGTCTTAGTTTGTTCTACAAGAAAGAAAAAACATCATTGAAGTTACTGCAACAACTGCAGCATAGTGCTGTTTATGAAGGCTACTGCTAGCAGCAGCAAACTCTTTGAATTCTTTGTCATGTCTTGTCCTCAAATGTTTAATCAAATTGCTGCTGTTAAAACATCCAACTTTAGCTCCTCCTCTGACAGTTAGCAGAGCACAGCAGACAGTCTGCTTGTTTGTTTCCTCCGTGCTGCTCTTAAATATCTCCAAACTGCTGATATGTTACTTCTTCTTCTTCTTCTTCTTCTTCTTCTTCTTCTTCTTCTTCTCATCGTTCTTCTTCTGTTGTTCGGGGGTGCGGTCAGAAATAACATGTCAGTGCGTTAGTGCCCCCGCCTGGTATGGATTGTTGTTTACACTTTGTGCTGCAGCGCAGCACAGGAGGAACAAAAAAGGGGACAAAAGGGGTATCGGTTAAGAGTATCGGCCGGCTTTTACGAGTACGAGTACTTGATGCTGGTATCTGACCCGATACCGATACTGGTATCGGTATCGGGACACCTCTAGTTCACATTTTTGGGAACAGCCACTCTCCTGCTATAGCAATATATGGGCTTAGAAAGGCAGCCAAAGAGCAGGAACATTTCTATGGCAGCAAAGTGACTCAACTGGTAGGAAGAGAGTTCTACATGGACGATGCGCTACTGTCATTTCCAACAGCTACAGAAGCCATCAAAGTTGTGGATGAAATCCAAGAAATGCTGGCGACGTCAAATCTATGACTACACAAGATAGTGTCAAACAGCATTGATGTAATGGACCATTTTCCTTCTGAAGACAGAGCCAATAACATCAAGAACTTGAACCTGTTTGCAGATGAGCTTCCTGAACAATGCAGTCTGGGAGTCATCTGGAACATCATGTCGGACACTTTGATATTTAGAGTCCCAGAAACCTCCAAGCCATTCACAAAGCGAGGTGTTCTTTCTACTGTGAACAGCTTATTTGATCCCTTAGGGTTTTTAGCTCCCATCACAATCCAAGGAAGAATGATTCAAAGAAGTCTTACATCTGATAGCACAGAGTGGGATGGCACCCTTGCCTGAAGCCAAGCTGAAAGAATGGACACAATGGTAGAAATACCTCTCTGTCCTTCAGCAACTCTACATTCCACGTACATACATTTCTTTTCCTGGTTCTGAAGCCAAACACACAGAGCTTTGTGTTTTCTCAGATGCATCTGTAAATGCAATTTCAGCTGTCGCATATTTGAGGGTCACTCACCAAGTTGGTCACCATGAAGTGGGATTCATCTTAGGAAAAGCGAGACTCGCTCCTCATGTCAAGAGACCCGACCACACCAATCACCACCAGGATTGGAATCAGACCCGCAGAGCCCCCTCTTGACCCTCAGCAGAGAAGAGAGCGTGACAGGAAGAGGAGCCACAGAAAAGATCGAAGTGGAGGCCGAGAGGAGAAGAAGGTCAAGAAACAGAGGGAACAGAAGTGATTTATTAAGATTAATCAATTTTAATGCTGGCAAATATATAGTATATATATATATAAAACCTGAATGATGATTATATGCTTAATTGCAATGTGTGATTTAACTAATGTACTGTGATAATTAATGTGTTTTTAAATGTAAGATGGTGATTTAGGAAGAAAAGAGTCAAAGTGTTTCTTAAGATAAAGGAAGGGTTTGTGTGTGCTATTTTGGATGGTGGAAAGTACAGAGCACATTTCTGTGGAACAGAAAAAGCACAAGTGTGGGTTTTCTGGAAAGTCCCGGGGACCTAAGTGGGGTTGACTCACCACAGAAAAAGTCCCTAACAGTCCTGTTGTCAAGGATCAGCAGGATTGCTTCGTTCTGGGTAAGTACAGAAAAACCCGAAGTGGGAAGTCCCCACCTTACCACAGAAGGGAAGGAGGGGGTGAGCAGGCCCAAAAGAGTATAAAAGAGGAGCAGTTCCAGCAGTGAGTGTCTTCGAGCACCGACTGGAGAAGAGGCAGCAAAGAAGGCTAGGACAGCCTAATAGGAGCAAGCAGAACCGAAGAACCTCTCATCTGGGACAAGCTGACAAACTTCTCTCCAGCGATCCAAGGACCGAAGACCAGATTGAACCAAGCCCAGCTCTGAGAAGTCCTTTTCAGGCAACACTCTGATGCACCCCATGGAGGTAAGCCGACACTGCTCCAACCTGTCCTGCCATCCCCAAATTAACAGAAAATGCCACACCACCTAATCAGAAAGATAGGTCAGCAAATTGGAGCATTTTATTTTTATCACCATCAATTATTAATCAATATTCGTAATCTGTATAATCAACTGTGGCTTTTCTTGCAAATTCCTATTAAACTGCTTACAGCATCATAAAGACACATTCATGACTGGACATTGATTTTTAAAGTTGTCCTTTAAAGTTTTTCTCTGATTGCATGAGAGTTTTATTACTTCAGAGCAACAAGGTATTAACACAATAAAGAGTATGGTTACTTTGAAGCCAAAAGGTAATAATATGAGGTCATAGAACACTAATAAGTTCATTTTTAATGGTTATTAACCTGGGGAGATAGGATAACTCCCCTTAACAGTTCCCTTGAGACCTGTTGTCCAGATCACTAAATGTCATCTCGGTCACAATAAGAAGTGCACATCCTACGAAGGAGCTGCTACCAGAGAACAGTGGTGACAGGCAGCTGGAGGCGTCTTGAGCTACTACGCCGACCCAGAGGCCGGGGTTCGAGAAGGGAGCGACCACTGGAAGGAGGGTAGCTGGAGGCCGAGCTAAAGGCTCTCGCCTGATGACTCCCGGATGAGACACGCCAGACTCAGCGACACAGGTCACCCCCAGGTGGCTGTAAGTCCGGTCCATCGCCTCCAAACCAAGAGGGAGACATCGTCTCCTCCCCAAGACACATCTGTGTCCTAGTGGGTAAACTGGGGGAGGAGCTACACAGGAAATCACTCAACATGAGCTCACCATTCCTAGTCTAGAATTATGCGCTGCTGTGCTAGCTGTGGAAGTAGCTGAAGTGATTGTCAGAGAAATAGATCTGAAGTTGGATGGAGTGAGGTTTTTCACGGACAGCAAAGTGGTACTGGGCTACATACATAATGAGAAACGCAGATTCTATGTCTTTGTGAGCAACAGAGTCCAACGAATCCAGCAATCATCGCAGCCTCAACAATGAGGATTTGTACGTACTGAACTCAACCCAGCAGACTGTGGCTCAAGGTCCATTTCAGCAGCCAAACTTGCTAGTACCCTTTGACTATCTGGGCCAAAATTCCTTAAAGATCCTGACAGCACTCGGTTCAGACAAGAAGAACACTATAGTCTCATTGATCCAAAAAGTGATGTGGAAATACGTGCTGAAGTAAAGACTATGGTTATACAGGCTACTACACACGGGCTTGGTTCCCACCGCTTTGAATGTTTCTCTGATTGGAGATGACTTGTGAAGGCTGTTGCCAGACTTATCCACATTGCAAGGTCCTCTGCTTACCGCACAACTGACAAAACCTGTGCAGGATGGCACTACTGCGAGAACATTTCTCCCATGGAGATGCTTCAAGCCAAACATTTAATACTTCGCACAGTTCAGCAGGAAACCTATTCACAAGAGATTTCATGTTGTGAAACAAATCAAAGTCTGCCAAAGAACAACCCCATCCTACTGAGGGTAAGTGGACGAATCAGACAGTCACAACTAGACATCAATGAAATAAGTCCTCTCATCATTCCTAGCAAACACCATACAACAGGGCTGCTTGTGTGCTATCACCACCAGAAAGTGAAACATCAAGAAAGGCACCTAACCGAAGGTGCCATACGTGCCAGTGGTCTATGGCTGGTTGGTGGAAAACACATTATAACCAGCGTTGTACATAAGTGCATTGTATGTAGAAAGCTACGTAGTTCACCTGAGCAACAACTCATGTAGGCCTGTCGCGATAGTCAATAAATCAATTAATCGCACGATAACTTTTTTTGAGGTCGGTAAAAAAAAGGGGCCGATAAGTTTCATTTTCCTGCTTGTTTGTTTACTTCGTCTCTCTGCTCCGCTGCACAGGATGAGCTCCTGTGATGAGCTCCGGCAGCTGACCCCTCCCCTCCTGTTTTCTTAGTGTGGGAGGAGTCAACTCTRGCTTTAGCATGAGAGCTCGTTGCTAAACGAAACGTTTCAAAGCAGAACGGGGCTGCTGAAGTGTCGGGGCACTAAAGCCTGGATTTCGCTGCGGAGGGAGGGAGGGAGAGAGAGAGGGAGAGAGAGAGAGAGAGAAGGAGAAGGGGTGGGGGCTGAAACTCCCCCAGACCCGCGACAAATTCGTCAAGACTTTACCTGTAGCTCCAAAAATAACAGGAAACAAACGCGAGATCTGTGTTTTAACTAAACACCCAAAAAAAGCCTGTAGCTGTCCCAGAAACTCCTGAGGAAAACTCTGAACTGTCTGATTTCCTCC
>NW_013952949.1:95012-96433 GCF_001266775.1 Austrofundulus limnaeus
TTATTACACTTACACATTATGCTTTTATAATTATTAGTTGTAAAACGGTCACCAGGCAATATTATCGTTTATCGCAATAAATTTTGAGACAATTAATCGCCCAGCAAAATTTGTTATCGTGACAGGCCTAAACTCATGTCAGATTTACATGCAGAAAGGTTGACAATCACCCCCCTTTCTCTTATGTAGATTTGGATGTGTTCGGCCCTTGGGAGATTGTGACGACGCACACATGGAAGCCAAGCTAACAACATAAGATGGGCGGTTTTGTTCACATTTATGTCAACCAGAGCCATCCATATTGAAGTGGTCAAATCCTTAAGTTCCTCCAGTTTCATTAATCCCTCCGAAGATTCTTTTCCATCAGGGGTCCAGCCAAACAGTTAAGGTCAGACTGTGGGATGAACTTCATTGCTGCCTGCAATGAGCTGAAGCTAAGTTCAATGGACTTTTCACATAAAGCTGTGAGAACATTTCTCCTGGACCATGGATGTGTGTGGGTATTTAACCCATCTCACTCATCCCATATGGGCGGCTCTTGGGAGCATATGATTGGGGTGACACGTCAGATTTTGGACTCCATGCTTAAAGACGCAGGATATTCGAGACTTTCACATGAAGTGTTGGTGACTATTATGGCAGAAGTTTCAGCCATTGTCAATGCAAGACCGCTGATACCAGTTTACACTGACCCAGAGGCTCCATTGATTCTTACTCTAACTATGCTTCTGACACAGAAGATCGGTGCTCCACCTCTAATCCCTGAGGAATTTACGGACAAGGATTTGTTAAAGAATCATTGGAGGACAGTTCAGGCTTTGGCGGATACCTTTTGGTCAAGATGGCGAAAGGAATACCTGTGTACTCTACAAAGTCGACAGAAATGGAATGTCACAAAGCCGAACCTCAAAGAAGGAGATGTCGTCTTACTGAAGGACAGAACACTGAGATGCAATGACTGGCCAATGGGTCTCGTGAAGACTTACCCAAGCAACGATGGACTAGTGAGGAAAATCGATGTCAAAGTTGTGCATCATCAAGGAACAAAGATCTTCTCTAGACCAATCAACAAAGTCATTCATCTGTTCAACTCCTGTAACTACTTTTTTTAATGGCCTCTCTTAAAGACGCCGGGCGGGGAGTGTCATGGAAGTCTTGTTATTTGCATTGCCCTCTGGTGGTCATATTTGATAACTGCATATAAATTGAGTTAGGTTTCACTTTCTGTTTATTCACCATGTGCTCAGCCAGCCATGCAGTTGCTTTTCCTCTTCTCAGTGTCATGGTTTGTCTGTGTTAGAACAAAGTTGAGGTGGCGGTTATTTTCATCATTCAAAATACTTGGCAGTGAGAGCTTGGGTCAACTTCCTTATTTTGAGAGTTTAATCATTGCTTAATTTTGGTCTTTTATAATGTCACAT
>NW_013952949.1:97681-99156 GCF_001266775.1 Austrofundulus limnaeus
GTCCCGGAGTCTGTTCCCGAGTTGGTGGTCCCGGAGTCTGTTCCCGAGTTGGTGGTCCCGGAGTCTGTTCCCGAGTTGGTGGTCCCGGAGTCTGTTCCCGAGTTGGTGGTCTCGGAGTCTGTTCCTGGGTTGGCGATTCCACAGTCGGTGGTCTTGGAGTCGGTGGTCCCAATGATGACTCCTGGGTTGGCGATCCTCGAGGCTCGTGGGTCAATTACCACCACCTCCACGTCGCCTGGATCGGCTGCTATCGCCTCCACGTCGCCTGGATCGGCTGCTGTCGCCTCCACGTCGCCTGGTTCAGCTGCTGTCGCCTCCACGTCGCCTGGTTCGGCTGCTGTCGCCTCCACGTCGCCTGGTTCGGCTGCCGTCGCCTCCATGTCGCCTGGGTCGTCTGCAGTCGCCTCCATGTCGCCTGGGTCGTCTACCGTCGCCTCTTTGTCCCCTCTGTCGCCTGTGTTCGCCGTCGCCAAGGCTCCTGCTCCGCCAACCTCCGACGGCTCCACGTCTGCTCCCGTCTCCTCCCTGGGCTCCACGTCTGCTCCCGTCTCCTCCCTGGGCTCCACGTCTGCTCCCGCCTCCTCCCTGGGATCCACATCTGCTCCCGCCTCCTCCCTGGGCTCCACGTCTGCTCCCGCCTCCTCCCTGGGCTCCACGTCTGCTCCCGCCTCCTCCCTGAGCTCCACGTCTGCTCCCGCCTCCTCCCTGAGCTCCACATCTGCCTCCACCTCCTCCTGGGGCTCGGCATCTGCTCCTGTGAGGTTTCGCCATGGGTGGTTCCCTGGTCGTCCTCCTGGACTATTGCCCGGTGTGGGATGATTTTTTTTTCTGTCTGTTTCCCAGAGACTTCCGAGTTTTGTCCTTCAGTTTGTTTTGTCCTGTCACCCCTTGTTCCGTGCTCTCTCCTTGTTGATCGTCGGGAGACGATCGTTAAGTGGGAGGTACTGTCATGGTTTGTCTGTTTTCACATTGGTTTTCCTAGTGTTTCTGTTTCCCCAGTGTGTCTCAGCCCAGCTGCTCCCCATTAGTCTGATTGTCACCCTTGTGTTTCTCACCAGGTGTTTTCAGTTCAGCCATTAGTTGTCAGTGTATTTAAGTTCTGTCTTGTCTCAGTCTTTTGTCGGTTCATTGTGTTCTGTTCCCCCTGCCTGTGTGATCCTCGTTCCTCCTGTAAGTTTGAGCTGTCCCATCAGCTATCTTTTGTTACTTTAATAAATTTTTTGTTATATTCATGGAGCCTGCCTGCAACCTGGGTTTCTTCCTGCCAAACCTTGTCATAATGAACCGACCAAGTACCCAGCCTGCAGGCTCAGATTTTGATGTGGACATTTGTGAGATCGCTCGGCAATGTAGACGGAGAAGGGATAAAACAATTAAACTTTTCCCAAGGAAAGCTGTCCCCGGTGGATTTCTTCACCCACCCTCCCACCCCGCTTTTTTCTTTTTTGAGTATGTTCCTGCGGGCCCTCCTGGGT
>NW_013952949.1:101912-105265 GCF_001266775.1 Austrofundulus limnaeus
CCTATAAGTTGTTTGCCAACCGCCATAAAACAAAAAGAAGAAGAAGAAGAGTCGTGTCGGTTCGTTGTGTTCTGTTCCCCCTGCCTGTGTGATTCTTGAAAGTCTGTAAGTTTGAGCTGTCTCATCAGCTATTTTTTGTTACTTTAATAAATTTTTTGTTATATTCATGGAGCCTGCCTGCAACCTGGGTTTCTTCCTGCCAAACCTTGTCACTCAGCTAGACTGAATCCAGTAATGTCTGTAAGTACTGAAGTTTCTTGCGTATAGTATGTTTATTTGTGCTCAAAGGGGTTACAGAAGGATACTGTAATACATGTTAAATGTAATACATGTTAACTGTAATATATAACTGTAATATATAACTGTAATTCATGTTAACTGTAATATATAACTGTAATACGTTAACTGTAATACATGTTAACTGTAATATATAACTGTAATACATGTTAACTGTAATACATGTTGACTGTAATATATGTTAACTGTAATACATGTTGACTGTAATATATGTTAACTGTAATACATGTTAACTGTAATATATGTTAACTGTAATATATGCTAACTGTAATTATAAAACTAATTTGCAACACATTGCACCAAACTTCTTGACTCTTCTAAACTACAGTAATAAATGGTAAATGGCCCAAACTTGTATATCACTCTATGTACCAGGGCCACCAGACCCTCTGACCACCACCAGTAGCTAAGGTGGGTGAGGTGCCTTGCCCAAGGACGCAACGACTGAGACAGCAGGAAGGGAGGATTGAACCAACAGCCCACCGGTTACAGGAAAACACCCCTAACCACTGCACCACAGCTCCATAATAACAGACAGATACTAATGGAAAGAGCAGCAAAGTGTCATTTGTGTTGAGAAGTTCATTATTTGAAGAGCTCACACTGATTACTTTAGAGATTCAAACAAAAGTCAATCTTATTACAACTGAGCAGGGCCTATTTCAGGATTATGTCTTAGGAAATATCTCAAGCAGTCTTAAAATAAACCTCTGAATATCCCTGCTGTCTAAAGCCGCTTTACAGACCTCAACACCATCAGTTTCACACTATGTGTTAAAAGGATCATACTTACAGTATGTGGTGCCGTTTGTAGTTACACCGTCAAAAATTACCACCAATATTTTTATTTTATTTAATCTTTTATAAGAAAAAAAGAACAGATTTATTTTTCAAAGTCAGTTTTTCACCATATGATTCATACATTTATAAATGTCATAGTTATAAACTAAATATTTAACTTACAAATCATATATTTAGTTAACAAGCTAAATATTTAACTTGTAACTTCAATATATAGTTTTGAGCTAAATATTTAGCTTGAAACTTAAATATTTAGTTAGCAAGTTAAATATTTAGCTAGCTACTTAAATATTTAACTTGCTAGCTAAATATTTAACCTAAATATTTAGTTTTGCGCTAAATGTTTAGCTTGAAACTTAAATATTTAATTTGTAAGTTAAATATTTAGTTTATAAACTATGACAGGTTAGGGTTAGGGTTATGTATGTTAAATGTATGGGTTAAATGTATGAATCATATGTTGAAAAACTGACTTTGAAAAATTAATCTGTTCTTTTTTTTCTTATAAAAGGTTAAATAAAATAAAAATACTGGTAGTAATTTTTGACGGTGTAACTTTACAAACAGCACCAGGATCTAAGGTGCTGGTGTAAGACCCTGAAGGGCCACTTCCGTCTTTTGTTCACTCTCAGTTGATAAAGATGTTCAGGTTGATTCATTTAGAATCCATCACAGCACCAACTGCAACTTTTTGTCTCTTTGGCGCTCTGCCTTTAGAAACCAAGCTTTACACAAACTTTCTGTAGACAGCAGATGAGCTTTTAAAAAGCTGCTAGCTGCAGTATTTTACCATGAACACAATGATGTGGAGGTTCTCATGAAACTAGTCTAATAAAATCAACAAGACCTACTTTCTGCTCATAAAAACCATCTCTAATAATAAATAATAAAGAATTATGGAGGTCTTATTGAGAGTCGTATCACAAACACTCTTAAAGGTTTGTGTATTTTGTGCTGTAGGAAGTTGTACTGTCAGGTTTAAAACAGCAGATGTCTGAGGGATGATCTGGTACACCCTGAGGTCTGTAGTGTAGGCGTCCTTAGACCACCGGTCACAGAGGTCACTGTTAAAGCTGAAGGCAAAGCTCGGAGGATCTCTTGAGGTGAAGCACATTAACTGTAAGCCAGGCGAGGAGGACAAAGTGTGGCTCTGAACATTACAGCCAACACCTTCAGGCTGTGAAGGTTTGCTTCCAGGTCATCTGTAACACGTGATTTTCTTACTTTACAAAAAATGTTTGCTACATAAAAAGGCCATGGATTTAATGTAGTTTGTTGAAGTCCTAACTTAGTGATCATTTTGACCCCAGAGTGTAACTGAACAACAGCAAACAACAGAACTGATTCATGCTGATGACATGAGGAGCTTATGCAGGTTTGAAATCCATGTCCACCCATTCAGATGAGATGTTTCAGAGAAGGCCTTAACCACACACTGCATCCAGTACAACAGCATGGCTTTATAACAGAAGAATGTGGGCGCTGTTTGCTTTAAAAACTTTAAAGGGATCCATGATTAGTTGTAACATTAGACTTTATTTAATAAACATTTATTTTAACTGTAAAATGTCACTCTCAAAGGCAAAATTATCAACATTCAGTCGTTTTGAGAAACTGTTACGTTCTATTTATTAATCTGTATTATTTAAAACAATTTACAACATTCAAAACTTTGTTTTAAGGTAAATTTCCTAACATGCAGTGTATGTACCTGAAACTTAAAAACATATATCCTGATGTGTGCTCTTGACTTTTAATATTTGATTATTTATCTTGATTTCCTTTTTTATTGTTTTATGTTAATGTACTGCTACAAGTTGCAACATTGAATTTATATTTAAATAAAGCATAAAAAGCAAATATAAACAAATACTTCTTTTAAAACAGATTTATTGGCTCACTATGCCCATAACATTTTTCTTAAAAACAATATAAATTACAAGGAAAAAGCAACAGAAATACTTACAGCATTAAATAAAAACATTGACAACCTCAAGTCAGTGAACAATGCTGATATTACAATAAATGTAAGAACTATTAAAAACATTTTTAAACACTATATACAAATAATGTCCTTAAAAACAGTCAATATGACTTGTGTTCAACTCTCCACAGGAAATTTAAAAAGTTTAAAGGGATGTTCTGTTAACTAATTATCAATAGTTAATATCAGCTGCAACATTCAGTCAGATAAGTACAATGTTTTTTTTTTTTTTTTTTTTTTTTTTTTTAAAAAAAAAAAAAAAAAAAAAAAA
>NW_013952949.1:106254-106943 GCF_001266775.1 Austrofundulus limnaeus
GGGGGGGGGACTGTGATATGGAAGCTTGGTGTAGTAGTCTCCTTGGCATCTGAAAATACATTTACTCAAAGGTATTTTTAATCTGAAAAGAGCTTCACTGAGTGAAAAGTAGTGTTAGGAGCTCAGCAGACAGTTTCAGTTTCACCAGTTGTTTGCTTTGTTGCTGCTGAGAGCCTGCAGGAGTCATGTGTGGGGTGCGGGGGTTGGGGTGGGCTCTGAGAGGAGGAAAATCGGCTTGGAGACAGCCCAGAGGAGGAGCTGATCCCAAAAGGTAGTTCTAGTCCCAACCTGTGGTTTTTGCTCCCCTACCTGCTGCCTCAGGACACTGCAGGATTTCTCAAACATGATGAATGAGTCAAAGTAAGACTCTGGACATGTTTTTGATGAGAGGATAACATTATAACATGATATATAACTCAAATAAGCTGATTTTACATGATATAGCCCCTTTAAATTTCTGAATAACATGTGCAGCTGTAGTCACAGGAACATCAAGCTGTTAGGAGATGGTCTTATAACCTTTACCTTTAACATGTTTGTCTTATAACTTTTACCTTTAACATGTTTGTCTTATAAACTTTACCTTTAACATGCTTGTCTTATAACCTTTACCTTTAACATGCTTGTCTTATAACTTTTACCTTTAACATGTTTGTCTTACAGTCTTTACCTTTAAATCACTAGAATTA
>NW_013952949.1:107296-108576 GCF_001266775.1 Austrofundulus limnaeus
AATTTAATTTAATTTGAATCCTTATCAACACAGACTGGCTTCATTCACTTCCTCCACTGCTGTATGCTAAAATAACTAGCAGAACATCGACGTCGTTCAAAACTCCTCCTTCTGTTCTCTGATTGGCCCGGCTAAAAATCTGCCAGTGAAATCCTTGTCTATGGGAGAAGTCCCAGACGGAGCAAAGGGAAACTAGAACTGAGCGGAGCTGTAGGAAYGTAATGGCCAGGCTATAAGAACATTTTACTTGGTAAGATTCTTGAAATACTTGATTTGACTCAATTTTTTCTTATTTCAAGAATCTTACCAAGTAAAATTTTCATACACTGTGTCCCAACTTTTTTGAAATTGATGTTAAAAATAAAATCCCTAAACAACATATTTGCTGTACTCACCAGCCACCATGTCACAGAAGACGTTGAAAGGTTCAGAGTTTTCTGGTTGGATTGTGTAGACCCCACTGGTGGTCTCTCCTCGCAGAAACAGTTCATGACAGTCTGCTGCCATGTCTGGAAGAGCAACAAAGATTGTGTCGTTATATTTCCCCTCACAGTAAACATGAGTGATGAGGCTGTTTCCTGTGATGACAACACTCATTTAGGATTTTTCCAAACCTAACAATTATTAAAGAAATCTGAACGTAATTACAGCAGTTGGACAGCTGTTCATACTGAACACATTTTATAAACACATTTTATATTTAAGTGAACTTGGAATGTGAAAATCAATTCTGAATTTACCCTACATTGATTGCTTGTATTAAGGCAATTACAGATATCACTATAGTGTGATTACTCACTGTAACATTGTGTTAAATATTAATTTGAAGTTGTTCACACTTCATAAGTAGGTCAGAACTGAGGCCAACTTTCACATAAACAGTTAAACATTAACTGTTCATCACACACAGACACACAACATTGTTAAAGCAACACAGAGAAAAACTCACTTATCATCATTAAATAACAGAAACTCAGATTTAACTCTGTTTCTAACCATAAAAACAAACAGTGTCAACATTTTCCACTACAGCATTCATCAGTTTGTTTCTCCTACTAACAGAAAATWGAAAATCTTGCCTCTCTGATCAGAAAATTTAATCATTTCAACTTCTTTTTATGGTTTAGCCTGCACCAAATATAAAAGCCTCTTGAAACCYATGAACTCACATTTGTTAAAAACCTCAAACAAAATAATAACAAAATAAACTAGAAGCACTGGGAGAGTGCAAACCTCCACCAAGACCAGTGTCCTCCATCCTGTCAGAGTTAATGTGTAAC
>NW_013952949.1:109278-111081 GCF_001266775.1 Austrofundulus limnaeus
ATCCAGAACATCACCAAAATTTAAAGGTGTGCTCCTTGGTCCAGTACACACATGTGGTAAAAATATCATGACAATCTGTCCACAAGTTTTCTGTCCACATTTTTTTCTTATAAAAGCCTAAATAAAACAAAAGTATTGGAGGTAATTTCTGACTGTGTAACTTTACAAACGGCACRKCATWCGATGAATCAAGTGTTTGKAAACAGATCCAGAGGAGCAGCATGAAGCTCATCATCACATGAAGTCTGGAGACACAAACACAAACTTAAAGCCTTTAAAAACAAACAGTTTGTGACAAATTCTTTCTCAGTCATAAACATGACCTTTCTCCCAGTTCCCATCAGAGTTTTCTCCAGCCTATGGCTCCACACCAGCAGCCTTTACATTCCTCAGCCCCCCTCCCATTAGCTCATCCCACAGCAGCCACATGCACAGCAGCCAGCTGCTGACGCAGACGTGCATGGCTGCTGCGTGCACAGGGAGTGGCTGTGAAAGAAGTGGGGACGGAGCCAGCTGCCTTTTCCTCAGACGTTTCACACAAACAGCACTTCTGCATCAGGTAAAACAATATGAGAGGGACCGACTGATGTTTTTGTCCTTGTCTGTGTGAGTCTTTGTGTCTGTCTTTTATAAATATTCATGAACCACTGGATGAGTATATTAAAACATGCATAAAGTAATCACTGCACGTACATTTACAACTGAATGACTTTTGAATTCAACCTGGTTCAARGATTAACTGACCATAAAATACACAAAAAGAGCTTTACCTGAGTCAGATCCACCATAATCTGCTTCAGATTACAATAGAATAAGAGTTATCTATAATTTATAATCTGTCAGGTCTGTTTTAGGAGATGTGCACAACATAATTTTAAAAGTTTCACTAAAATGGTTACAACTGTATGGAAGACTAAATCTGAAATAATTAGAAATAAAGGCAGAAATATATAAACGGACCAATAAATAAATAAATAAATGCACTTAAAAAGCACCAACTAAATTAAAAAAGGAGAACTTTACCTCAAGTTTTATATTTTAACTGACATTCATTTTTATTTTTCCAGCTTAGGTCCAATAAAGTTTTTATTTTTTTCTTTTACTTTTAGATGTATCTGTGTCTCTTATTTAACTACTGTATTTATTCATGTATAATACGACAAATTTAACCCTAAAAATCATCCATGAAGTGTGTGTGTGTGTGTGTGTGGGGGGGGGGGTAGTATAATACACAGGTTATTGGTTATTAGACTTTTAATGCTTTTCAAGCTCAAAAAATATTAAACTCAAGATTGTATTATACCTGAATAAATACGGTACTTTTTACAATTTTTCTGTCTAATCTTTATTTCTATGTGTTGCTTTGACATTTCTCTGTCTCCTCTATTTACARTTCAGCCTCATTATGTCAGTAAGGTGGGCGGAGCTTCTAGGGTCAGCTCCTCTCCTATTGGTCGAAGGCACATATCCTCACCCTTTGTTTTTAACTAAACTTTAAACATTGATCTAAACTGAGGCAGCACCAACATGCACAGTAGATCTGCACATGGATCCTGCTCCTTCCTCTCTGCTGACCAATAGGAGAGGAGCTGACACTAGAAGCTCCGCCCACTGTATTTACATGATGATGCAGAAATGTAAACACAGGAGACAGAGAAATATAAAAGTAACACGTGGAAATAAAAAGACTTCAGAGAACAATTATAAAAAATAATTAATATGATCATTTGAGACACAGACACATCTAAAAATAAAAAAATACTAACTTAAAAACAGTCAAATTTCAAATATGTGGTAAACTGT
>NW_013952949.1:116739-117983 GCF_001266775.1 Austrofundulus limnaeus
AGCAGAAAAAATAAAAATGAAAGTCAGCTAAATCATAAAACATGAGGTA
Source organism: Austrofundulus limnaeus (assembly GCF_001266775.1). Lineage (NCBI taxonomy): Eukaryota > Metazoa > Chordata > Actinopteri > Cyprinodontiformes > Rivulidae > Austrofundulus > Austrofundulus limnaeus. The sequence goes on from NW_013952949.1 coordinate 116,789, forward strand.
AAGTTCTCCTTTTTAAATTTAATTGGTGCTTTTTAAGTGTATTTATTTATTTATTGGTCCATTTATGTATTTCTGCTTTTATTTTTAATTATGTCAGATTTGGTCCTCCATACAAAGTGCCACAGCTGTGGAGAATTATTCACACATTCCTGGTGCTGCTGCCTGCAGATCCCTTTGTCTGGTGTCATTTTCCTGCACGTACTGCACGCTCCACCAGCACCCCTCCACACCCCCCTCTGTGTTTTTATCAGCTCAAACTGACATTTTGTTGAACTGCATGGTTATTATGCACCTGACAGATCCGGTCTGCAGATGTTGCTTCCTGCTCACCTGGATGTTTCCAGCATCAGTGCTGTTCCTGTGGCCCTGCAGCATCCTGTCCACCCTCTGCTCCAGTCGGCTCAGCCTCTCACTCATCGTCCTCCTCTCCTGCTGGATGTCCTCTGCCGTCTCCTTCAGCTCAKCTGTGATGTTCAGCAGCTGAGCCTCTCTCTGCTCCATCTCCAGTGCACGCGCCCTCAGGGTCTCCCCCTGCTCCTGCAGCCTCTGGCTCTGCCTCCCCAGCTCGGCTGTGCTGCGGTTGAAGACTTTGAGCCTGGTGAAAACATCCCTCATCTGGACTTTGGTTTTGTCCACATGTTCCTTGAGGCTCTGGCCCAGCTGGAGCAGGCCGTGAGCAATGATGTTGACATCATCCCTCGCTGCGTACTGGGCACGCTTGTCCTTGGCTGCAGCAGGGTGCGCGCCTCCTCTTCTCTCCAAGGGGAAGCCTGAGGCCAGGAGCAGCATGAGGCACACGGTCAGAGCTGACAGGCTGCTGGTCATGGCTGATGAACAGCTGAGATGTTGCAGCAGAAAGGCTATGAACCTCCTCTGCAGTCGTCCGGAGATCAGTGTAAAGGTGTTGGAACAGGCACAGCTGGTGTTTCACATGTTCCTGTCCTGAGAGAGGCTCAGCTGCCTGCTATTGGCCAGCAGAGGGAGGGAGGAGGGAGGAGGAGGGAGGAGGAGGGCTGAAGCTCCTTTCAGGTTTCTGTTCCTCCTCCTCTGTTTCTGCAGATCCGTTTGTTTGGGCTGCTGTTTGTAAAGTTACACAGTCAATTACCACCAATATTTTTGTTTTATTTAGTCTTTTATAAGAAAAAAAGAACAGATTTATTTTTCAAAGTCAGTTTTCCACCATATGATTCATACA
>NW_013952949.1:118983-120706 GCF_001266775.1 Austrofundulus limnaeus
GTGGCTACCTAAATGTTTAGGTTGTAACTTAAATATTTAGGTGGCTACCTAAATGTTTAGGTTGTAACTTAAATATTTAGGTAGCTACCTAAATATTTAGGTTGTAACTTAAATATTTAGGTAGCTACCTAAATATTTAGGTTGTAACTTAAATATTTAGCTAGCTACCTAAATATTTAGGTTGCAACTTAAATATTTAGCTAGCTACCTAAATATTTAAGTTGCAACTTAAATATTTAGGTATCTAGCTAAATATTTAACTTGCTAACTAAATATTTAGCAACTTAAATATTTAGGTTGCAACTTAAATATTTAGGTTGCAACTTAAATATTTAGCTAGCTACCTAAATATTTAGCTAGCTACCTAAATATTTAGCTTGAAACTTAAATATTTAGCTAGCGACCTAAATATTTAACTTAAATATTTAGCTAGTTACCTAAATATTTAGGTTGCAACTCAAATATTTAGCTAGGTACCTAACCATTTTGTATGTTCATTGCACTTTAGCAATTTCTGAGAAATAAAGCCACAAGGCGAGAATTTTTTTGTTTTTGTGCATTTTTAGAGTAACACAAATTCACAAATGTTAACAGAAATTACTCAAATCTATTTGTAAAGACTAATATGTTGTCTTTTTAAAGACTAAAACTAAACAATTTCATTTCAAGTTTTCATCAACTAAAACTGAACTAAAACCATTAAAAATAGAAAAAACTAAAACTGACTAAAACTAAGATATATTTTTGGTCAAAAGACTAAGGCTAAAATTAAAATGGCAGTCAAAACAACACTGGCTGGGACATCTTCAGCAGCTTTACTGCACTGGGCTGTTAAATGCCATTTTGTGACCTCATAACCACTATATTAAACACATGCACTTACACTGACATTAGATGATACTAATATAACAACTTTTCACAACTGCTTTTGGAAATTAATTAATTAAAATTGGGTAATTTCTCATTTTCTACAGAGCATATTTGTCATGGAGGAAAATACATTTCTGAACACTTTCACGTTTGTACAATATACTTATTATGTACAAGCATTATAGTATAATGTATATACATGATATTATATTGGAAAACATGAGAGTTATATTAGAAAAATGTGATATAGTACATTGAATAAAAGGTAATCTTTAAATTAAACCTCCTTTCATCCAGTAGGTGGTGGTGTTGTTATGCTGTGTTAGCCTGCTTGTAACTACTATAGTTTTCATTTTATCAAGAGTCCCAGGGGAAAAGTCTACTGAAGGAAAACATGTCCTTCTTATTGAAAATGTTGGATAACTGATTATTTATCAGATGCAGTAAACCAGGTGGAAGCAGGTGGTGGTGATTTGTTCCAACAGACCTGCTTCTCTCCACCTGGATGGAGAGAAAACAAACCAAGGCAGGAAGTAGTCTGCACATCTTTGTAAGCATCTGATCCAGGTGGTTTATTTATGTAGTTTTGGTGGTTTAGTTATGTAGTTTTGGTGTTTTACTTATGTAGTTTTGGTGTTTTACTTATGTAGTTTTGGTGTTTTACTTATGTAGTTTTGGTGTTTTAGTTATGTAGTTTTGGTGTTTTAGTTATGTAGTTTTGGTGGTTTAGTTATGTAGTTTTGGTGGTTTAGTTATGTAGTTTTGGTGGTTTAGTTATGTAGTTTTGGTGGTTTAGTTATGTAGTTTTGGTGGTTTAGTTATGTAGTTTTGGTGGTTTAGTTATGTAGTTTTG
>NW_013952949.1:127058-131339 GCF_001266775.1 Austrofundulus limnaeus
GCTTTAAACCCTGACTGAAACTCCTCATATAGATCATTTCTATCCAAATGTTCACATAATTGATTTGTAACTATTTCCTCAAGAATTTTTGAGATGATTGGGAGATTAGATATAGGTCTATAGTTGGCCAGAACTCCTGAATTAAGATCAGGTTTCTTAAGTAAAGGTTTAATTACAGCAACTTTAAAGCTCTGCGGCACATAACCATTCATTAAAGATAATATGAATATTAATTAAGGGAAATGCTTCTTTTAACAGTCTGGTTGGGATGGGATCTAACAGACATGTTGATGGTTTGAATGAAGCTATTATTTTAGATAATTCAGAGCWCAACAGGACAAAAACTGTCCAATCATAAATCAGGTTCTAGTGACACTAAAGCTGCCTCATCTGACAGAGAATCAGAGACAGTATGGCATGAATTTTATTCATTATGAAAATTATTTTATCTATAAAGAATCTCATGAAGTCATCACAGTTATAGGGATACATGGTTCAACAGAGATAGGACTTTTCTTTAGCTACAATACTGAACAGAAACCTGGGATTGTTTTTATTCTCTTCTGTTACATTTGTTAAAATCTAATCACTCAAGGATATGTAGTTTTAATGAAATGAAGAGTTTATTTAGTATGCTACACAACTTCTGTTTTTGTCTGTATGACTGACTAAACTAAAGTTTCTGTATGGTACTATGGTCCAAACAACTGGAAGCTGTGTGCAACAGTCAGACACATGGTCAGACCAATGAAAATTAATCAACTTTGTCAAACAAATGTTTAATCAATTAGTTTTCACAAAAAAAGAGGATTTATGTTACAATAAAAATAAAGATTTTTCACCAAAACTGAAGTTAAAATTACTTTTCAAGCTGATATTCAGTTTTTAGTCACAAATTCATCACCTGTCAGCAACTGTTTATTCTTAGCTCAGGCGCTTACAGGAAATCTTGTGGTTTCAGCATTTTTATCCACTTTCATGATTTCAGTAAAAGGGAACTTTGCTGTTGCAAGTTTGAGTTTTTTTTCTTTCGTTTTTTAAACAGCTGCATGTAGTTGTACAGTGTCACTCTCCACAGACGTTGACCTGCAGCACTGAAGCCTTGCCTGGTAAGACCGAAGTCTTTAACGACGTTATTCTATCAGAAATGAGTTTGATTGTAGGAAAACCTCTGTGATGTTTTTCTTTAGAACTGAGAGTGACATAAATGAAAACTACAGTAATTAAATTGCAAAAACACAGAGTGAATGCTCTGAATGATCTGAGACGGAATTAATAAACTTAAAACTGAAGCAAAACAGTAATTTAAAAAGCCAACAATAACAAAAAAAGTAGCTAAAACACAAAATTTGCAAAAACTGTTGCTTAAAGCTGAAGGTTTGATTTATTGCCATGATAGAGCTATTTCATGGCAACAAGGCGTTATAAACAAACATGATTTATAAAGAAATTAGAATAAAATATAACATAAATATGTAAATCAATATGTGATGTAAGCTCTTTAATACTCTGTGGTAAACCTTATTAAAAGCTATTTTCATGACAGTAAAAATGTTTCCATGTTTCACTGACAAAAGCCTAAAACAAAACTGGCATTTTTATAGAGTTTTTGATCACGTCCAGTTAGCAGCTGAAAGCTAAGGCTGTCAAAACAGTGGCTGGAAGCTATGATGGGTAAAACAGTACATGTTAGCTAGAATAGTCAAAATACATGCCGAAGTGTTATTAGAGTAATTAAAATCTAATACTTGCAAAATTCTAGTAAATTTCTAAAATAAGCAAAACACTAGCTAAAAGCTAAAATAAGCTAAACAGCAGCAAAAATGCCAGTGTTAATTCAACACCCACAGTGTTAATTTAACACCCACAGTGTTAATTTTAATACCAACAAAGTGTCTATATGTGTCCACACTCGCTGGTGTTAAAATAACATTAGTGTAAGTGTAAAATTTTAATACAAACCAATGTTTTATAATCAACAACACTGGGTGTCACATTAACATAGATATGGTTTTACCGAAAAAATATATTGTTAAAACTAACACCAGTGTATTTMAATTAACAGACAAAATTGTTGTGTTTGAAAGGTTAACAGACGCAAAGTGACAATACTGAGAGTGTAAATTTAACACTCAGAGTTAAAATCAAACTCTTTGTAACACTACTCAGTAGTTAGTACAATAAAATGGAGTCACTCTTCACACACCAGGAAGTACCTCTCACTCATGGTGTTGATTTTTGACCAATAACATAAACTTAAAGTTGAACAACTTGATCAAACTGAACAAGAAAACAAACCAAAACAACTAATTTTTACTCTCATGAACTTATTTAACAGCCATAAACATGAAAAACATCATTTCTGCAAGATTTCTCAGCAAGGAATGCTGGGTAAATACTGGCCTGACATGAGGTGGAAGAGGGCGGGGCTTTTCTGAATACTGCTTTCAACACTGCATGGTGTCATATAACAACAMTGTTAAGTGTTATATAAGACTTAACTGTGGGTGGAGCTTATTTAACACTGTCCAATGTCAACACTGAGGAAATCAACACTGAATTAACACCAACACTGGGTGTCAGTGTACACAGAAAGTGTTAAAATAACACTAGGGGGTGTTAAATTAACACCCAAAAGTTTAACACTGAAATTTTAACACTCCTGTTTTTGCTGGATTTCTAGCACAAAGTTTTTCAAGAATTTAAAGAGTAAAATATTGACCATCATACATTTACTAATACTCATTACTCATGATCAAGTACAGTATTTTAAGATGCGTAGTATTCATGCGGTTCTTTGAAGTATAGTCCAGTGTTCAGACCTACATTTGTTTCTGCTGTGTTTTGCAGTCATTTTCACATTTGGCAAATTGCACATTAAATTTTGCAGTTATAACGTAGAATATTAATAAAGCTCATTTTAAATAGGCTTGTATGAGAAAGTCAATAAAAAACAGGATAGCTGTGAATGTATTTGAGGATGTGGTGCCCGATTTTATGCATGCACTTTAGTAACTGTAATATGCTAATTTCCCAAACGTTACAAAAACCAAAAGACATATTTGCAATATCCTGAACCAGCTAAAGGTTTAAAAATATGTATGCTGTGGTAGTTACTTTTAAAAATGTGTGGAAGAAATTAGAAACAGGAAATTAGTGTGAATGCTGACTCAACATTTACACAATAATTCTGTGTTAATCATACATTTTCTTTGCTAAATAAATCATCTTTGTAAGCATGACAATGTTGTTTAATCATTTTGCATCTGTCGGCTCTTTCAAAGATGTTTTTTGTTTCATGTGCAGGATCAGTTTCCTGATCTGATTTTATTTCTCGTTATCACAGAGGATGATAGCGAACAGCACAAGTGTGCAGGTCAATGGCACCAACACTTTTCCACCCAGCTCCCCTGCTGGACTGGCTGCAGGGCTTTCACTCTTCATTCTACTTCTGCTGATTGGAGCCGCTGTGATTGTGTACAAATACCACAAGAAAAACGTGTGGCAGTTTGGACAGAGAGGAAGTCACAAAAAGGAGGTGTGTGCTGATCCCCTACAAGCTGAAGAACATCACTACACCAGTATGACCAGAGAGCAGACTGGGGGACAGGCAGAGGAACAYATACCAGTATACGAGAACCTGACGAGACCAGCTGCAAAGGACAGCAGGTACACTTTAACTTCTCTTTTATACATTTTATCACCAAAGGAAAAAGAATGATATTGTATTTGCACATGTCTGTGTGTGTGTTCATTTGTCTGTCTTTCAATGAACCACTGGACAGATCTTARTGTAACTCTCAGATGATTATCACTGGGTATACATCTACAACTGTTTAACTTCTGGAGTAAGTTCCATTTAAAATGGACACTACTGCTGAGCAACCTTAACAAACAAAAACTCCTCAATCCCATTGAACACAACATTTTGTGAGGTAGTAGCTGAGAGTAGCCTGGTAAAAACCAGCCTCTTGTTCTTCGCTTTGCTTTGTACAGAGGGTCTGATCTCTTGGTTTTTGAGAAATGAGTGCTTGCTGGAGGCATGGACTCTGTTGAAGTTTAAAACTACTGGATCTGATTTTACTGTCTGTCTGTCACTGTTAAATGTCGTTAACATTTGGCCAGGACGTATACAGTGCGCCAGCTCAGCAGTGAAGACACAAGAAAAAAAGTTAGTGCAGGGGAACTGGATCTTTGGGGTGAACCAGCCTTTGYCGTAATGTGTTTTGGGGTTTGAAAGCTACTGGGACATCATGTTTAGAAAATAAACGTCTCAGTTTC
>NW_013952949.1:137584-139930 GCF_001266775.1 Austrofundulus limnaeus
GGTTAGAGACTCAGAAATGATTTAAAGATGTTATGCTGGTGAAGACTGACATCTAGTGGTCAAMTGGAGCAACTACATGGAAAACTTTAAAATCCAACCTCTTATTTTGAAGTGAAGATAGTTTCCTGTACTCTGTGCTTTCGTTTTCTGTCACAAATCAAATCCGTCATGTACCCAGAATGCATCGCTTCAGTTTTCCAATAAACAGTTTTAAATTACTTTATTGGTGCTTCTTTAATGAAAAATCTACAACAAACAAAAGAAAAAGACAAAGAAGTAGCCGAACTAGCAATCCTCAACAACTTTTTAAATAAGCAGCTGAACTAGCAATCCTCAACAACTTTTTAATTTTTACACCAGGAGCCAAACGTCTGTTTCAGGAAATCACATCCCCAGCAATCGGCAGTTGTAGGATTAAGCTGTTCAAGGATTCATACAGCGCTAACTGGCAGTGTTGTGCATATATTGTGTATGAGTTATTGTCAACTAGTAAGTGTCAACTTGAACTTGCACTTTAAAATTTGTTTCTACTAGTTTTTCCATGGCAAAAGCACTTTTGAAGTTGCAGACTTAAATATTTACATAAGTGTTTCAGAAATTCCGGAGCTAATTTTTGGGTTTGCGCTGCCCACCACTGTAGATTTAAAAACATTGATGTGGTTGTAGCTGCTAATCTCTCATAACACATACTGTAAGTGCTACTTATTGTTCAAGATTTTAAATTGAAACTTTAACATTGTTTGTTAGTCAATTAGAATAATAACTCATTAATCACTGAATAGATTTTAAGGAAACTTTCTGAAAGTAATCACAGGACAAACATCTATTACAAAAAYAACTTCATATTTCAACATGAGATGATCTTAGTTTGAAGCTTGTTAAAGGGCAAAATGCATTCTTCAACAAATGCTAAGCATTGTATTTTTGCAACACTTTTAGGAACCAGTCTATCAGATAAAACATTTGTCAGACTAAACTCAGATCAAAAGGGAAGCAGACACAAAAGTGTGTGTGGTTTAAGTTTCACCATTTTGCRCAATCATGGTGCAACAACTGTCTGACAAATATTTGTTTATCCTCCAATGATCAATGTATTAGCAGATGAGTCCGTGCTGAATAGTTTGTAGAAATTATCTCTTTGACATTTAAAGTGTTTAAGAAGAGTGTTTTTTTTTTTCTGATTGAACATTTCTTTTTTCCCAAAGGTCACCTGATGCACCTGAAGAGGATTTGTACCTGCAGTGTGATCCAGTMGATGAGGGAATATACAGCAACGATCCGGCTTTTGACTCTTCAGACCCTCAGGGCGAGGACCTCTATGTTGTGCCCAATTCTTAAATAGATAAAAGCTTTGTTCAAACCTGAAAATGTTCTTCAAATTTTCTGAAACAAAGGAGCTTTGTATATCAGTTTGTAGCACAAAAATATATATATTTAATCATCACCTGTTTTTTAGTCTGCATGTTTGTATATCTGTTCCTTAATTTGTACCTTTAGCTAATTGTTTCATGGATCAMAGAACAAACATCATCTGAAACTTTCAGGACAAAATAATTAGGTGAACATCTAATGACTGTCTTTTGCAATATCCAGTTGAAGTTGGCCACCACAGCCAAATGACCTTAAAAAATAAAAATGGTGATACTTCATTGAATTTTTACAACATTAAGCTAAAATTTTGTGTGGCAGTAGTTAATCGTCATTCATAACAAATACTTTAAGTGCTAACAGATCATGTGACATACTGCAGTAATGCATGAGATTGTGTACAGTGTTATTTACAAGGTTTGGCCCAAACAGCTGCAGCTCTGGTCTTAGTCTAAAGCTTTGACATGAAAGGCGATGGACAACATGCATTTCTTTAAACAATGCTAGGCGTTTAATTTAATGAAACTTCTGCTTTTGGATACAGACTGAAAACAAGATGAGCAACTGTAAAGCACCAGTCTATAAATACGTATTATTGTTGCTTTTTATGGGTGAATATTAGAAAAAATTATATAGACTAATACAGCTTGTGTTTTGTTACTTTTGTCTGTTTGAATAATATAAAAAAAAATTTATTATAAATATGACATCTTTGAAATTAAGCAGTTTAAGATAATTAGGTAGAGTTTTTTCTTCTTTTGCTGAATGAAAAATTTACTGGTAACTCATTTTGTCCTGAGCCAGACTGACAGGGACTTTGATTCTGCATAGTTGGCTGTTCAAACAGTTAGATTGGTTGTCTTCCTTCATTTAACACCTTTTTTGACCAACTATGTTCATCGACTGGGTGTAAATGTAAATGTGTGGCAGGCTCYTCATGTCCTGGCCACAGAACATGTGACTGAGTGACAGTAGAAT
>NW_013952949.1:140403-142127 GCF_001266775.1 Austrofundulus limnaeus
TGTGCGTACGCCAGTTTTATAAATCTGACCCCTGGGCTCAAATTGTGCGTACGCCAGTTTTATAAATCCGACCCCAGACTCTTTTTTAAGCTGTGAGGTGTGTAATCTGACAACATGTTTCTGTCTGATGGTGTAGTAACTGGTCACCAGGAGTTGGATGAGGTCAAAGTAATGGTTGTCCATGCCATATTGAGACTCCACTATATGTTTTCTGAGGCACAATGGATCCATATCCCCACATTCATTTTTTACATAGACCAACACTCTGTGTCGGGAGCAGACATKTGTTACAAATGTTCATGAAAAGCCTGATGCCTTTTTCTGCTGCAGTTAAAAGGTGCACTACACCTTGTGACGCACCATAAAACCTGCAATGTTTGTTATGATGTTCATAACAAACAGAGCAAGTTTTGGTGAGATCCATGTGCTATATATATATATATATTCAGACATTTTCAGACACAGAAAATGTTTTTTATGGTGATTTTTGGACAGTTAGCTGACTAAACCTGCTGTTAAAGAGGAAATATATTTATTATGAAGTGTTTTGAGTGCTTCAAGACAAGGAAGAGATTTCTGTGGCCAGGAAATGTCATAAAAATGATCATACATTCGTTGGTGGTTTTAAAGTGAGGATTTATTCTTTTTTTCTGTGATTCGTATTATATTGATAGAAAATGATTTATGGGGGTTTAATCTTTCATTTGAGGCCTCAGTGAAGTCTCTCTGTTGAAGTATTTAGAAATGACAGGATTTGGTAAATGTGCCTAGTTTGAACATTTACTGGAGACCTGGCCAGGTATGATGGACATGCTGGATTATATTATGGTGCAAATATTCATGTTTGATGCTATTGTTACCTAAAATAAACTAGTAATAGATAGAAATCTATATTTTAACTCAATATTTTTTTCCTAATACCTCTTTCCTCTCATGTTCTGGAACACTTTAAATATCTTACAAACTTTTAGATGAGAAAAAAAATCATAACTTTATTGTTTTTGATCTTCACTAACTCAATACTAATTACAGTTACAAAAATTATTAAATTAAAAATCCAGATTGATAGCTTTGTATAGAGACTAGACTTGTGAATTCACTCCTGAGGGTTCATGAGCAGTATCTAACTTATTTCAAGTTTATTTTTAAGGAATTTTAGGCCTGTTAGCCTGATCAGGTTTGTGTTTGTTTAATTTAATTCAATTCCATTCAAAAATATTTGATTGATCCCACAGGGAAATTAGGTAAGTTAGAATAATCTAACTTTATGCAGAACTGTAAAAGATATTTCTCATTGGTTAGAAAATCTGTTTGAAACGATTGAGTAAATTCAAAGTAACAAAAGTCAAGTAAAAGTGTGTCAGCATGAAAATGGGTTTATATTGTTGACCTTCCTGCTGCTGACTGATCCATGGTGTGTGTAAATGTAAAAGCTTCTGTAAAATAAATCCCTGCAATAAAATATCTCCCAGATAAACAGGAGGGAACTGAGACTGTAATATGTAATATTGTCTCTAATAATGTCACAACTCCAGTCTGACCAGTTATGTAAATTGTAGCACCTTTAAAGGAATTTGTTATCAATTTGATAATTATCCACGCCAAATGTCATGTACACAAAAGCTAATTTTAAAGAAAAAAACTAAACTGAAGGTCCCTGATTGAATTTATAGACTATGAACTCAATTATTTTCTCCACTAAAAAGCACAAAAAACTACAATGA
>NW_013952949.1:146488-147947 GCF_001266775.1 Austrofundulus limnaeus
GATTTTCTTCTTATAAGTGTAAAAAATAAAATCAAAGACAAAGAAAAAACAATAGAAAAGTTTTTTTTCACCAGGGTGACCCCTACACCTGTAACATTTTAAAAACAGTACCACTTTACAACGAGGCTCACCTTATAGGTGGCTTTAAAGAGTTTATAGATAGGTTATTAATTCATCTGTACACTTTATAATTTATTAATAAGTGTTTATTATGCAATAATTAAGGTTAAAAAAGACTAAACTGGTTTATTAAATACTGAACTAAGTCTGTTTGTGTATTAAACATTTCACACTACTTTACTACCTTGTAGCACAATAATGATTAGTTTTAATAACCTATCTATAAACTCTTTATTAGCCGGTACATAAAAAATGTTGCAGAGTAAATTCTCACCAGTTTTTCATACATTTTACTGAACATAGATACAATAACCTCAAACACAACATGTGATAAAATCCAACCATCATTTATCAGATGAAAAACTTTTTTTTCAGGATTCAAGTTTTCTTAAGAAGAGAAGAAGAATTCTGTGAACTTGATTCATTCTGGACTTTATTATTTGACTCATTAACTCAACTAGTGTTTGAACTGATCATCACTCCCAGGTAAAGGACAGGTGAGTGACAGGACAGGGGCACTCAGGGGGCCAATCAGATTTCAGCTGGGGCCAGTGCCCCTGTGGCCCCGCCCCTGCACCATGTGTCCAGAAACCCTCTGGACACATGCTTGAGATGACTGAGACATGAGCCACTAAAAACACACTAAATCACAGGAAAATACATCATTTTACTAAAGAAGTCATCAGAACACACCCCTGTTCTCCTAATAAACTAGATGTGTAACAATCTGTGGTAAACACAAGAAGTTCCCTCTGGGGCTGTGAAATTAATCAAGTTAACTCTGATTAATTTTAGTGCTGCATGGGCACAGATTAAAATTTACTACTTTACTCTGAATCTGTAGGTTTGTATATTACAATGCACTCAGTGCATCATGTCAGCTCATGTTTGTAAATGAGAAGTGGTTCTCAAACAGTTTACCTGATAAATAAAGGTTCAATAAATAAAAATAAACTCCATGTGTCACACATTATATACAGTTTTTTTATTTTTGTCTTCTTATGGCTTATTTTATTTTATTTATTTATGTTTTACTGACAGCTGTGACCTTAGTATGTATCTTTCATTCCTCATGTAGTACTGTAGTAGTAGTATGTATCTMTCATTRCTCATGTAGTACTGTAGTAGTAGTATGTATCTTTCATTCCTCATGTAGTACTGTAGTAGTAGTATGTATCTGTCATTCCTCATGTAGTACTGTAGTAGTAGTATGTATCTTTCATTCCTCATGTAGTACTGTAGTAGTAGTAGTATGTATCTTTCATTCCTCATGTAGTACTGTAGTAGTAGTATGTATCTTTCATTCCTCATGTAGTACTGTAGTAGTAGTATGTATCTT
>NW_013952949.1:149501-150694 GCF_001266775.1 Austrofundulus limnaeus
TTATACTACATTTATCCATTTTAAATACACTAACCTCACTCCTTTGTAACAACTAAGACAAAAATGTAATTAGTTCAGAAAATCTTTTCAGGACCCCACCTTGATGTTTCAGGACCCCACCTTGATGTTTCGGGACCCCACTTTGGGAAACACTGTTTTATACAACACTGCTTGGTGGTCCTCAAAAATTTCACTACATTGTTAATTTGTTTTTTTTAATGTATGAAGAACGATCAGCTCATGAAACAAACAATAAACAAAATAAAATATATATTGTCATGATATTTAATGGTTGAAAAGACAATAAATGATCTTTTTAAAGAGCTCAGGGTTTATGAGGGGGCCCTGGGTTGTCAGGGGTCCCCAGACCCAGAAGGTTAGAGAGCCCCCCCTGCTGTAGAGGCTGGTTGTCTGTTGGAAAGCCCCGCCCCTCCGTGTGCCCCACCGGCGGCCAGGCAGCACCGCCCCCCCGCACCGAGCGGACCGTGGGTAACGGGAGAAGATGGCTGAGCGGCAGCAGCAGAAGCACGAAGGGAGGGTGAAAATCGGCCATTACATCCTCGGAGACACGCTCGGAGTGGGGACCTTCGGCAAAGTAAAGAGTTGAGTGGTGTTTTTGTGTCACGCACAGTGGAATGTGAGTGTTTGTGACCGTGGGTCGGACTGGGGAAGGTTAACGTCGCACCGTGTTTTACAGAAAGCAGTTTACGTAAGAGAACGGGTCAGAAGCGGAAACAACGTGAGTCTGAAGCGTAGCTGATCTTTGTGAATATMTGTCCTCAAAGTCAGATTGTTCCACAGAGGAATGGTTCACAGCTGCAGGTGGAGCAGCCTGAGGACAACAAACACACAACATCCCTCATTTCATCACTGTTTAATGTTTAACACTTCACTCTGCACAACCTGACAGGCTTCAGTTAGCTCCACAGATACGGTTAAATTTGACCGTAAACATTAATGTCTGGAGCAGTGCTAGCTTATTATATTTTAATTTACAAACCTTTATAAACATTCAGAATGTACCAGAACTATGAGGTGTTGTTTGTAAAGTTACAGTTAAATATTACCACCAATATTTTTATTTTATTTAACCTTTTACAAGAAAAAAAGAACAGATTTATTTTTAAAGTCAGTTTTTCACCATATGATTCATACATTTATAAATGTCATAGTTTATAAACTAAATATTTAAC
>NW_013952949.1:151909-153041 GCF_001266775.1 Austrofundulus limnaeus
TGTTTCAGCAACATTTAATTTAAAAACTGTACTTTTGAGGTTAAACAAATGTTCATAATTAATTTAAATACATTACAAGTTAAAAGGGACATGGATGTTTCTCTATTTTGTATTGAAAAGATATCGAACCAAGAGACTAAAGTATGGAACCGAACCGTGAATCTCCTGTATCGTTGCAGCCTTAATAACTAGGGGTGCATTAAAAACTTGATTTACGTTAGAATGATGATTGTCACTTACAAACACTCAGAGTTGATTTTTCAAAATAAAACAAATCCAAAGTCTGTCTTGTGGAACCTGGGACGTCCTGACGTCGTGAAGCAAAGAGGAAACGACAGAAGTGGAGGAAGGAGATTTAACAGCTCCATGTTTGTTGAAGGAAAACATTTGTGAGTCAGAGTTTGACATGAGCTACACTGTGTGAGCGTTACACAAAGATGAAGCACAACAAACGAGGTGACATGAACAACTTTTAATAAAATAAAAAATGCATTTTAAATGGAAGTGGTTGATGGTAAAAGGTTCCCAGCCTCACTGACCTGACTGGTTCCTGACTGGTTCCTGACTGGTTCCTGTCTGTTTTCTGCTGCTGCAGTCGGCGAGCACCAGCTGACAGGACACAAAGTGGCTGTGAAGATCCTGAACAGACAGAAGATCCGCAGTCTGGATGTGGTGGGGAAGATCAAACGAGAGATTCAGAACCTGAAGCTGTTCAGACATCCTCACATCATCAAGCTGTGAGTGCAGAAACACCAGCGTATTTCAGCCTCTGCTGCAGGACTCACACTCCTGGGACTTGTTTTAATGTGGGGTTTGTGTTACCTGTTCATGATCACATGACAAAAAGACAACAACTAAATGCAGTAAACAGTTCGAGGGATGCACTGCCTCTCCAGTGTCTTCATGTTTTACAGAATCACTCATTTATTCAGATCTGCTTGTTGAAGCAGAGACACATGTAAAACGTGCAGGATAGTGATCCTCACAGAGCAGCACTCAACACTAAATCCCTCTGTCAGCTGACGGTATGTTGAAAGTCTCTTTATACAGTGGGTTACATAAGTATTGAACACGTCACCACTTTTCTCAGTAAATATATTACTAGAGGCGCTAATGACATGAAATTTTCACC
>NW_013952949.1:159287-160423 GCF_001266775.1 Austrofundulus limnaeus
TGACTGGATTCCATGACTGGATTCCGTGACTGGATTCAATGGCTGGATTCCATGACTGGATTCCATGACTGGATTCCATGACTGGATTCCATGACTAGATTCTATGACTGGATTCTGTGACTGGATTCCATGACTGGATTCCGTGACTGGATTCAATGACTGGATTCCATGACTGGATTCCCTGACTGGATTCTGTGACTGGATTCTGTGACTGGATTCCATGACTGGATTCCGTCCGTGTTTTTCACATCACGGAAATTTGAACAAATCATAATCAAGATGAAAATGCGATTCTTCGCCCAGCCCTACTTCAGATCTTAGGCCTGGACATATTCATGTCTGTAAAAATGACACAAAGCAAAACAAACAGCAGCTGGTTTTAATAGTTTATTAAAAACTTTGTTTTGTGATCAAACAGGACTTGTGGTTGGGTTTGGAGTTATTTGGACTCTCAGGCTTCACTTGGTTTAACTGGAATTAAACAGATTTGATGAATTTCCCACAGGCAGTGATTYATGCTGCTGAGCTTTATAAAAAGATTATCTACCTCAGACTCTGAATGAACCTTGTCTTGATTTTCTCTGCATGCTTTGGACTTTATAAAATGAGTTAAAGGCTTGGAGGTGATTTATCAGTAAACTCTACACAGCTAATAAATGTCTTTTCTTGTTCCAGTTACCAGGTGATCAGTACACCAACAGATTTCTTCATGGTCATGGAGTATGTGTCAGGAGGTGAGCTGTTYGACTACATCTGCAAAAATGGACGGGTAGGACCTTTTCTTTCCTTTTTTTTTTAAACTTTATTCATTTCATTTGTAACACAAATTAACAAAGTACAAAAAATGCAATCACAATGAAATCAAATAAAATGAAAGGCAGCAGCAGAAGAATAAATCTTATATCTGCACCTTTTTAATACACAAAATATGTTCAAAAGAAAAGTAAAAATACAACAAAAATCAAAACAACTTGAAACACTTAAAAATGAATTAAAAACAAAAATTAAAGACACCAACTCAAACAACAATTATCATGAATTCTCTTATAATTCTCCATATTTCTTCAGAATACTAGTTTTTATCATTCTCTATAATAAATACAAAGATCTGTCATTTTTAACCTCACCTTCCAGAC
>NW_013952949.1:160741-162716 GCF_001266775.1 Austrofundulus limnaeus
ATTATAGCGTTATACAACATAAACAGTGATTTATCAGTGAACAGTTCATTACCTTGTACAGGACTCCAACTGATTTGATTTGGTTATTTTTGTTCTTAAACCATTTATATGATGTTTCCATGTCAGTTTTTATCAATAATGACACCTAGAAACTTCACTTCACTGACTCTACAGATCTACATCATTAATGTTAAATTAAACATCTGTAGTTCTCTTACTATTACAGAAAATCATATAATTTGTTTTGTCCAAGTTTAATGATAATTTATTTAATTGAAACCAACTTTGTATTTTTCATAAATTCTGTCTGTATCATGTCCAACATTTGTTTTATATCTTTACCGGAACAAAAGAATGTTGTATCATCAGCAAATAGGACACACCCAAAAAGATCGGACACATTTACCAAATCGTTCTTATACAAAATAAATAACTTAGGTCCGAGAATGGAACCCTGCGGCACTCCACATGACTGTCTGAGTAGTTTGAGTATGAGTAAGTTAGTAGTTTTTTATGAACTGATTGTAGTTTGATTTCCCTGCCTGCTGGACTCAGTGCTCACAGAGTCTGAAATGGGTTTAATTTTACACACTATGATTAGTTGGCCAAAGAAAGGTTCAAATAGTTCAATTTCATAACTTTTAGGTCCATCTATAAACATTTCTGTAAACAAAAGATTTATCAGCAACTCACTAGTTAATGGTCTGAAAAACGTTGATTATTTTTTGGCGCTGGACCTTTAATGTGATTAATGCCAGCAGACAGACTGACTGAGGTGTCCCTGGTCAGTCCTCTCCAGGCTCCTCTCTGCTTCAGATATGACATATAACATTTAAAAAACAACTTCTGTCATTTATTTACCATCAGTCCAGTTTTACTCAGTCTGTCAACACAATTTAAAAACTGATGGAAAGCCTGAAGTCTGCAGTTTTGACACAATTTGTAACAGATTTTTAAATCTTTTCCAAATCTTTCCTACTAGAGTGATTTAAACTGGTCATGTGACCAGAACATGCAGGATTAATCCTCATTTTCATCGTTATCAGCTAATTAATAATGATTTATTTCCCAATATCGCCCAACCCTACAACTCATGCAAAATCAGAAAGTGTTTATTTCCTTTGATGAAACAATAAACTTTGTTATATAGCTGCTGCAAACACTAAATACATTTATTACATGATTTTTCTGAGCTTGCAAATATTATTTATCATTATTAACGTTGTTTTTACATTTATGTTAATAAACACAGTATAATCTCTATAATTCTGCACATCTCTAACTATGATCTGTAAACTTATTAGTATTTTTACATTACTATTATATATTAATGTTACTTATGTTTTTACTCCCATATGTGTTTTTAGATTTACTGACAGTATTCTGTAATGAGGCAGACTCTTGTTAAAGATGTTAGTAACTTTATCATGAGTCAGCAGTTTGCATTTGTTTCTGCTGCATCTTATCTTTCAACCTTTTTCTTTGGGGTCGATAGATCAACTTTCTGCTTCATCCTCAGTGTCCTCAAAGCTGCATTTTATGTTAAAACAGAGTTTGTTTCATGGAAAATAAAAAATACAAAACGTCTTGGCAGCAGTTGTCACTGTGAAGAGTTTAAAACAGCTACAATTCTTACAGTTTATTTCACRTCCTAAAACATAGTTAAAAAAAACTGCTTCTTGTATTTAATAGGGCTGTCAATTATTAAAAATTTAATCTATTAATTCCAAGGTAGCTGTGAATTAATCACAATTAATCTTCAACTTAATATAAAACTTTATCGCATATTGTTAAAATAAATTATTTGAGTTATTAATTATTGTCTTTATTATGAAAAAATATTTGGTGCTTAAGAAATACATACAGTAATAAATAATCATGAAAATATCACCTCGACTGCACAAAAACAATATAAATCAGGACCTAAAAATGCTCCAAACATATTTGAGTCAGTTCCATTTAGTGCAGAATAATG
>NW_013952949.1:164338-167527 GCF_001266775.1 Austrofundulus limnaeus
GGCATGATGCACTGAGTCCATTGTAATATACAAACCTACAGATTCAGACAGAGTAAAGTGGTTGTACATTTTAATTGTGATTAAAAAATTTAATTCACAGCCCTAGTATTTAAATGTTTCACAGTGTCCGAGGATGAAGGTAAAAATATTCACATTATTCATATTTGCTGCACTGCCCCCTAGTGGACAGAAGTCAGCTCGCACAACTTTACATCTTTAACATTTGATCATTTCTAGTCTATTTTACKTAAAAAGATTTTATTTGTCTTATTAATTATTGCACATATAATAACCGGCTGAGACGTTATGCATTTATATAGTTTTGTTACTTACAGTATTACGTAAGTTCCTGCCTTCACCACAACATTTTACTAAAGATAAATATCAGTGAAAGTAGTTTTATTTGCTGTTTAGGTGGACGATGCAGAGGCTCGCCGGCTCTTCCAGCAGATCATCTCAGCTGTGGACTACTGTCACAGACACATGGTGGTCCACAGAGACCTGAAACCTGAGAACGTCCTGCTCGATGCCAACAAGAACGCCAAGATCGCAGACTTTGGTGAGATTCAGAAGGAGGCGTTTATAGAGAAACAGAAGAAATGATTGTGATCTGTCTAACAATGTGCAGGGTTCAGTTAGAGCATCAATCTGCAACATTTCAGATCAACTTGATCAAATGAAAGACAGAAATATTTGGTTTAAACTATACAGATTTTATTATTTAACTTCAGAACTAAATCTGCAGAAACATGGAGTCACACAGAGACCGATCTCATATAAACTTATTTTTTATCTGCCACACAGAACCCACTTCAAACTATACACATGTACAAATACTTCAAACAATACACGTGYACAAATACTTTAATATTTTCTGGTTTGTAGTATGAGTTAATATTCACAGCTCTGTCATGTTAGTTATAAAAACACTGCTTGTTCCTCTTTTCTTTTGGGGAGGCTGTGGATGAGTGGTTAAGGGAGTCGTCACCTAATCAGGGAGTTAGCGGTTTGATTCCCCCCTATTCATTGTCCAAGTGTCTCTGGGCAAGACACTAAACCCTCACTGCCTCCATGTATGAATGTGATTTAAAGCACAAGAGTATAAAAACCCTCCAGTTTTTTAGGACCGAGGCTCTAATTTATTTGTTGAGCAGCAAAATAAAAAAAGACGCAAGCAGCAAGTCTGAGAGGGGGGCTGCTTCAGAACTGTTTACTGGGTCGAACACTGTTTTAGTCAGACAGAACCAACTACAAGGAAGCAAAAAGTAAAGAATTAGAGAAAATTATAAATGTTAAATGWAAATAAATTCTAATTATAATAAATTAATAATAGTTTTACATCTAAAAATCATATTTTATTCTTTTAATCTATTTTCCTCATTCAGCAACCTATTCAATTTCTGTTATGTTTCATGTAGGAGAAATATACATTTTTTTCAGTCAGTTTTAAATACAGCTGGTGGTAAAATTAATTAATATTTATGATGTGCTTTATGTTTTAATTCAGGAGATTAAAAAAATCCTTCATGTTATGAAAAGACCCTCGTGATTCAAGAGAAAACTCAGTTTTTAAGAAAATGACTGCTTATAAATTAATTATTAGTCAGTTATAAGATAAATCAACCTCAGATTAATTCATTAATCAATAATTTGCATCCCTAATTTATACAGGAAAGACATTAATTTATATCTACTCATATTCATGTAATTAAGCGTTTTAATGATTTGGCCGATTAATCGATTAATTGAAAAAAATAATGGACAGATTAATGCATTATTAAAATAATCATTAGCTGCAGCCCTAGTCATGTTAGCTCTGTAGAGTGTGTGAATAAATGTGTTGATGGCTAAATGAGGGCACAGGTTGTAAGGATCTTTGAGTATCCTAGTTGATAGCAGGGAGTGATATAATTATTTATCTTTTTCACTGTAATACCACACCTGCTTCTTCACTTGGCCTTCAGAGGAGTCCGACACTTTTTGCTGTCTCTCCTGAACCTGCTCCTCCTTCCTGCTTCACAGCTTTTTCAAGCCTTTCCTCTATCTATCATCCAAAACAAAAAGGAACTATGGATTTGATCAACTGGTCTCTGAACACAATCGACACTATTTTTTCCACATTGAGATTTGGAACAAGGGGAACGAAGCTGTTCCAGTGGAATGGTTGCTGCTGGTTGGGTCAGTGGTTCCTGGGGCTGGAACCTGATCTGTTTGGCACCACTTTCCATTGAAGACGTGGAAGATTTGTATATATTTGGTAGATACATTATACATACACACGTGTGATAGCTGGATTTCTGCTGATCGGCTGTGGAGGAGTTCTGATTTATCAGAAAATGAAAGTAATCCGGACAGCAGTCCAGGCCTGTGAGAAGCTGTCAGGAACCATGGATGGAATCTGCTGCTCTGGAAACACAAACTCAGATGCTGGGGGAGATAAGTCACAAACTGGATGTGATTCTGATAAGAATGGCTGCCCAGCAGCATGCCTCTGGGATATAAGGATTACACCTGGGTGACGCTTCAGACGGAGAGAGGCGAGAAGACACGGAATTCGGGACATTTGGTATTTTTTTTCACCATTTTCAGAGATGCACTAAAGACTGTAAAGTAGCAATGAAATTCAAGGCTGCTTGTAACCAAAACAAGTGTGTTTATATTTTTTTGGATCCCAGCTGCTGGCCTTCGGTTGGTACGTATACGTAAAACTCACCGGGAGGATACGTCAACAAGGGCTTGAGTCCCTCCCATAATCTGTGTGGGAGCAGTGTGAAGGTTGTGAGGAGGAAGGGAAATTCTGAACTCCAGTGAACTGAGAATGAGACAATAAGATCTGGTTTCTGGACTCTGGTGGGCCTTGGATCGATTCCAGCATTGAGTATTTACCTAAAACATCACCGGCTCCACTGAACCCTGCACCAGTCTCATGTGTTTGACCCAAAGCACCCCCCCCCATCCCAGCTGTTTTCTAGCGAGTTGTTTTTTTGTGCATGATTCTGTGTTTATGAGTAAATATACAGGGTTAAACATAAAATGTTTGTTCTGGTTCTCAGGGGAGAACCTAGGGTTGTTGCTTGGTGCTCACTCATATTTTCCTTCACTCATTGAACACATTTATCTAGAGGGGTGTCAGGTCATCTAACGTCCCCCTGTTCTGTTTTATGACTCCTATCAGCTGCAACGTCTCAG
>NW_013952949.1:167962-171670 GCF_001266775.1 Austrofundulus limnaeus
AAATTGTGAATGAAATTTGTGGATCTTTATGATAAATTAAAATAAGATTTAAAACCCACCTAGAGAACATGGCAAGTTGTTTTTCTTTATTTTGAATATATATAATGTTTTTGACTGGGGTGTTAAACAGAGAATCATCTTTGCTTTAACATGGGCCAAACAAATGTTCTGTTAGTTAATGTGGTTTAATTAGAACTCAGTGAATCTCACAGACAGCCTGCGTGCAGTGACACGCTCATACAGCAGTCTCTCAGGAGGAGAGTTTAGTCACTCACACAGAGTTGGACAGATCTGGTCAATAACAACATTCTGAACATAGATTTAATATAAAGTTAGGTTTTACAGACCAAAGTCTCTGCTAGTTCAGGAGCAAAGTGCAGGAGGAGCAGAGGAGGAGATGTGACTGATCACTGCAGCAGCTCGAGTCGAGCCGGTCCTCTGCTTCAACCAAACTGCTCTCGCTGAAAGTCCCGCCCTGATTTGTTGAAGGCAGTGTCCGTTTAATCCCGATATCAGGGTCCCACTGTGGCGCACCGAACAACAATCCATTCACACCAGTGCCGCTGGATTTTTTTTATTTTTTATTTTTTAAGAAATCGGGACACGTTTGTGACCAAACTGGTCACACTCTAGAGCCCTGCTAACTGTTGTTGTGACAGACAATCAGGTACAATCTAAGGGAGCTTTATGACGTCCCATCTGTTGCGCTTTTACCTGTTTTGACCGCGCATGCGCACCTGCACACCGGTTATGTGCACCTCTGTAAATGTAGGATCAGAGCAACTTTTTTAAACTCACGCATCATAATGTGTTTTTCTAAGCTGCTAAAGGTAGAGCAACTGTGTTGCACAAGACCTGTTCATCTGTTCCCCCATGTTTGTTATGTGTGTCTTTCTTTTGAACGGTGATCTTAATTTCAGTTTCACTCTTATAATAAAATATTGTTACTTCAACCAGTACGTTTTTCTTATATTTGATTTAATTTTAAACATTTTATTTTCGGGCAGGTAAACTTTCATGTTGGGCAGGTAACATTTGGACTCACTTTCCCAACAGGGCAGGTGAAAAAAAAAGTCTTGTTGAACCCTGTATTCTGCGTTGCATCTGTGATGAGTGTGAATGACAATAAAGCTGGTTCTGATTCTGTCCACTTTCCAAACTCTGTTAATAAGAACTGAAGCAGACAGAGAAGTGTTTGTTGTTGTCTGCATCACTAGAACTGGTTTAATGAGRCGTTGCAGTGTTAGCTCTGCCTGCTTCATGTTCTGTAAATAAAGACATTGAGCAACATGGCAGCCCCTGGCAGGGCCTCGGACCCCTCCAGGGTGCACCCCACGGTTTGAGAACTTCTGTGTTCAGGAGAAATGAAGTGTTTGTAGGACAGAGAGGAGACATTGAGGAGCTGTAATTAAAGCCAGACCACAGCTTGTACTTACACAGTTGTAAATAAGATATTCWTTTTCCCAGATAAAGACTAAATGTTTGCTGCAACACGAGCGTGGASCAGAGAATCATTTAGAAAAACACCAGGGCTCTGGTGCGCAGCAGGGTGAGAGGGGTGGACAGACATTCTTTAGCAATGGTCAGGTCTCATATCAAGTGTGGCAGGACGCCTTGAGGCCCAGTGTCATCTGATAGGGAAGGAATCAACAGGGGGGGGGTGTTGTGCAGCACCAGTGTTTTGGCTGAAGAGGACAAAAGATAAAATGAAGGTCAGTAAATCTCAGAGTCTCTGATGTTTGGCACTGGTTTGTGTTTAAAGAGCACAGACTCCCAGCTGCTCCTGATTCAGCTGAACACAACAACAGAGGGTCAGATTACAGAGGGAGGGACGTTAACGTGTATCTGTGCTGTGATTGGCCCACAGGACTGTCAAACATGATGTCAGATGGAGAATTCCTTCGAACGAGCTGCGGCTCACCCAACTACGCAGCTCCAGAGGTCATCTCAGGAAGGTGTGTGCACACACTTCATCATACCACATGTATGATCAAGACGAACAAATCTTTTTGTAATCAARCTATATAATGAGTAAATAAGTGAAACCTTGATTATAAAGCACATTTCACTACACAAACATCACAAAGTGATTAACAGAGAGCAAATAACTAAAACAACAAAAAAAAAAAAACAGTGCACAAATTATTGGTGAATAATTTGATGTAGTACTTTAAGGACTACTTTCTAATTTGCTGTTAACCTGTTTACAATGTGTAACCTTAAAACTATTAGATCATATGTTTAGGATATTCCAACCCATTCTGACTCCTGAGTCGTCACATATTGATGCTTTTCCAAGGTTCCCTCTGTGTCCGATTTTGATGCATCGGGTACTCCCCTTGCTTCAGCTTTTGACGAGATGGGGCAGAATCTTGATTTCAGAAAGTGTAGAAAATGCACAAAAACTACAGTTCCAAAGCCTAAAATTAACATTCTCTTTAGACATCCTGTCACTGACCCTGGAACCTAAAATTCATTTTTACAAAATATAGGAAATTCACGACAACTATGTGTTTCAAAGCCTAAAATTACCTAATATTTGCCATAGACATCCTATCCCTGACCCCAGTACCAAAACTTAAGCATTAATCCTGATCCCTCATGTTAATCTCAGACCCCCGACCCAAAGACCCCTGGTGACACAACCCRGAAAAGCCGCGGGCGGCAAGGACTGACGTGAGGGGGTCACCYGACGAGTCAAAATAAGACACAGAGGGAACTTTGGAAAAGTGTCAACATGTTGACGAGTCGGGAGTGAGAATGTGTTAGATATTCATGGGTCTGTGTTAAAAATCAGAAAATACAAACAACATATTACTGTAAAAATGACAAAAACACATTTACTGAGTGGCATCTGTCAAATTCTTCTCTAAAATAAATCATTTCTCATTTTTTAAAAAGCACGTAGATAAATTTCACTAATTTTTACATTTATTTTGTTTGTGAAATAATTAATCACATGGTGCCGGATGGTTCTTGTGACGTTTGTAAAGCTGCATTATGAAAAAAGACCACAATATGTAATGTAACAAAACCAGGCTTCAAAATGTAATAAAGCTGCACTGAAACT
This sequence comes from Austrofundulus limnaeus, assembly GCF_001266775.1. Classification (NCBI taxonomy): domain Eukaryota; kingdom Metazoa; phylum Chordata; class Actinopteri; order Cyprinodontiformes; family Rivulidae; genus Austrofundulus; species Austrofundulus limnaeus. The sequence goes on from NW_013952949.1 coordinate 171,033, forward strand.
GCATTATGTAATAAAAGTCTTCAATGCATTTCGTAATAGCATTATTACATTTTTCAACAATTGTTACAAAATGCAAAGGTTGCTCTTTTTACAAAAGATAATGTAAAAATAATAATAATGGTACAAGATGGGGGTCAATAAGTATGTCCACTCCTGCTCGGTGCCTCTCAGCATCGGCAACTCCAGAGTGGAAGAGTGTCCAACTCCTTGATCTACATTACTGGACTGGACATCACATGACTTATTGTGTGCCACACAGGAGCCATTACTACACATTGAGTCATGTCAACAAAACAGAGTTTCAGTGCAGGATGASCGTCAATCTGTCACAAAAATATTCATAGCACCCTCAATTCTTATCTGATTTCTATAAAATATGGCTTAAATTAAAGCTTGTAAAATTGCTGATGTTGTGATATGTAAAAAATATGTATTTACTCAAGAGATAAATCTATAAGCAGTCTGGGAACTTTTCATTATAGGTTTTTGCTAATGTATTTACAGTAGAAGCCCCTTTCTGTCACATAAAGACAAATTGTCTGTTCCAACAAATTATTATATTTTTTATTTCATTCATTCATTCAATCTCTTTATTTAGACACAATTATGGTCCATAAAAAAACAGACAAAACAAGAAC
>NW_013952949.1:172185-178802 GCF_001266775.1 Austrofundulus limnaeus
GTTTGCAGAGTCTGTTAATCTACACATACATCTGCGCATAATGTTTGGAAGCACAACAGCACAGGTTGGTACACTGACATTCACAATGGGAGATAAATCATCCATATACAGGTTAAAAAGGCAAGGAGATAAAATGCTGCCTTGTCACACACCATTACCCACATAAACAGATGATGATACAGAGTTTCCCCATTTTACAGACATATTCTGGTGAGCATACCAATACACTAAGATTCTTAATAAATATTTCGGAACTCCTCTCTCATACAATTTATAAAACAATTTGTCATGATTAACATGATCAAATGCTTTTGATGCATCTATAAAACACATAAAAATTGTGGAATTATGTCTCTTGTATAAATCTAAAATTTCCTTGAGAGCAAAAATGCACATATCGGTGCCAAGTTTTGGTTTAAAACCAAACTGATTATCAGATGTCGCTATAAACGTTTCACTTCTGCTTAACAGAGCCTTCTCCAAAACTTTCGATAAGGTACTGGCCAGAGCTATGGGCCCATAGTTGTCTTTGCTATTTATTTTACTAGCCTTATCTTTTTTATTAATATTATTATGTTAGGATAACATTGTAAGAGGTAAATATAATGGACAACAGTCAAATTACCTTTACTACTACTAGGCTGAGCTGTGTAGATATTACTGGTACTGATGTTCTGTCCAGTCAGCATATGGTATATCCTGTAGTTTGTGATTATATATCAGAGTAAAAAACTCTGTAACGTTTTTTTCCTCCACCGTACATTTCATAGGCTAAATGGTGGAGGGGCCGACCGCTTTTATTTTATGACCAGCTGGAGGAATTTGTCTTTACTTCAGTGTGAATGAAGAACCAGGAAACAAAAGCAAAACTAGAATTACGTGTCGTGTGTCATATATTTAAATATAATTCTAATTTTGCATTTGTTTCCTGGTTCTTCATTCACGCTGAAATGTACACACGCATCCCGCATTGAAACTCTACTGTTTTGTTGACATGACTCAATGCAGAGCAATGGCTCCTGTGACGGTGTGTTGCTAGCTATAGCGGCTATAGGTGATGTCCAATCCAGTAATATAGATCAATGGTCCAACCCCTCTGGAGGAGACTGGTTGAGTGAATACTGTCAGTGTGTTCTGTAAGAGAACAACATGAGCCTGGAGTGTCACTAACATTAAACATATCTGATTCTTTCAGTCCAGGAAATATTCCTGCTTCTCTTCAGTTTGTATTAAATACTTAGATACTTTGATACTAAATGGTGAAAAGTTTGGCATTTGTTGATCAAAGTTTCAAAGATTTGAATATTTACTATCTGCAACATGATGGTTACAGATGTATGATTAGGACAGCTGGTTTGTGATAGTTTATTACATAATGCATCACATTATTACATTACTGAAAAGAGCAGCCTCTGTATTTTATAACAAACGCTGCTAAAGGACCTGTTCTGATTTGATTTATTTATTTAACAGGAAAAGATTATTAAAAATCAAGCCTGACTCAGCATAATYGCTGTTTTACAGCAGGTTCCTGTTCTGCAGCACATAAAACACTCAGAATTACAGCATCACAATCACATCATTATACACCATAGACACAAAGACAAACAAGCATACCAAATTTCAGGAAGGCAGCATTTGCAAAATAGGACGTCTAAATATGAGCACAACAAAAAGTGTCCAGCAGATGGCAGACAAGATTCTTCTTAAAGGGCTGTAGTTTTGAAATGGACTTTATGTTTTGAGGAATGTCATTCCATGCTTTAGTATAAACATAACATAGAAGAAAGACCTCTGGTCGTAACAGTTTTTAAAAGTTGGTAATATCAGTTGTCCTTTTGTAACAGATCTAGTTGAATGACCACTTCCAGAATTTGATTTGGGCAACAATGCACAGAGAGTTCCATAATTGGCACCTTGGAAGATCTGAAAATATAAATTAAAACCACTATACTCTCCTGTTTGTTTGTGCTTGTCTGTCTTGGATGGGTTGTTCTGAACGTTAATTTCATTGTGCTCTGTACAATGAAATTAAAGACAATTCTAATTGTAATAATTTTATTACCTAATGCAGCTGAGGGTATTACAAAATGTGTTCAAAACTTCTATTACATTTTGAAGCCTGGTGTTATTACATAAAGCATATTTAATTAGGTTTTATTACATTTGAGCCTGATTTTATTACATTATTACATAATGCAGCTTTACATGATTCAGCTAATCACTTGATWCTTTCTTCAATCACATTTTTCTCTTTTTAACACAATGATGTAATCATTATTCCAAAGACGTTGCTTAAAACTACCATGTGAATTACCACTGACAGTAAGGTGTGTTGGAGCTTTTTTATGTGTGATTCAAACACAACACATGTAGAAATGTAGTTAAAACATTTGCAGGAAACCAATAGTTTTCCACAATCCATCAATACCTTTAATAAATTTCTATATTTAGTAGATATTTTTGTTAGAACCTTTCATCCACAGTAGAAAACCCTGCTTTTCCCCGTCGTGTGTTGTCCAGGCTGTACGCAGGCCCAGAGGTGGACATCTGGAGCTGCGGGGTGATTCTCTACGCCCTGCTGTGTGGCACGTTGCCCTTCGATGACGAGCACGTTCCCACGCTCTTTAAGAAGATCAGAGGTGGCGTGTTCTACATCCCTGAGTACCTGAAGCGCTCCGTGGCCTCGTTGCTGATGCTCATGCTGCAGGTGGATCCTCTGAAGAGAGCCACCATCAAAGACATCAGGTATCAGGAGGTTTCTACCAGCTGTTTCACACTGTGCAGTCTCTGAGCTCCCAGATGTTCTGGATCTTCGTCTCCTCACTGCTCGCAGAAGAAATGACCTGTTGGAAACACCTGAGCACTAATTATAGCAGCAACCATGATTGCTTATATTGTCAATACATGCTGACCATGTCAGTGACTCCAAATATTCTACAAATATGCTAATGATTACCTTTCACTGTTCAGCTCATTCTTATTTGACTCTGTGATTCACTTTCCTTTAAAAACATGAATCCTGCTGAATCTAAAGCACTTATCTCGGTAACGCTTTCTTTTACAGTACCCTTATTACCATGTAATTACAAGGTAATATAAACAATAATTAAATGTAATTACTACCTTATCACCATGTAATTATGAGGTAATATAAAAGATACTTAAATGTAATTGCTACCTTATTACCATGTAATTACGTGGTAATTAGGGTACCAAAGATAAACTACTGTTAGTAAAACTACCTTTATTGGGTAACTACAATCAAATTACTATTCAATAGTAACGCAACACTATATTTATAACCAAAAAAATGCAACTACATTTTGGGGTTAGTGGTTAATTGCAATAAAATATAAATTTAAAACTGTCCAAATAACCTACTACTTATTTAGGTGTTACATAGTGAATTGTAATACATTACCAGGTAAGTGCTACATTACTACAGACAATTAATTACATATGTTATGGTTTGTATTTTGAGCTCTGAGTAAACACCGAACAACGTCAAAGTTTTAATAAGTTTATTGTTAGAAATTTCGGCTGGAAGGTTCTGGACACAGAAGCTTTGGGTTAGGTTGAGTCGTAAACACAGTATTATTTGTAAAAATAAAGAGAGTCACCAACCTTTCCTGCTGAGTTGAGGTCCGGGTTGAAACAACAGCTGATGTGTTTTGGTTCCGGGCTGTGTTGTCAAGAGGAGCGATAATATCGCTGGACTTACTCTTGGTCAGAAATGGGGCAAGGGTCATACTCAGGTGATCAGAGGAAGTTACCAAGTTTGCAGGAGATGACTGAGTCGTTGGTCCAGAGATGTGTTCAGGGGTCCAGATCCAGGAGGTCCGATGTGGCGCGGTTCCGTTCAGGGAGTAGGCAAGTGACAACAATCCAAGAGACAGAAAAAAGGTCGTTACCGTGAGAGCAGATGGCAGGCGGGATCCGACGGGCTGAGRCAGGAGACGTGGAACCAGGAGACATGAGCAAGGTTGGGGACAAGAGGCAAGAGCAAGACAAGGGACAAGAACGCTGGAAGATCATAGGCAAGGTTGATGATAATCTGGCAGTGAACTGGAAAGTGAGACTGGATTATATACTGCAGGAAACAGGTGAGTGAAATGTGCTTGAGTAGGGTTTCTATGACGGGAGGGGCGAGAGCAATGAGCAGGAGCTGGATGTGAGCTGAAAGGCTGGGAACAAGACTATGAGGAGAAACTGGAACATGAAATAAGATAATAAAACTAAACTGAGGCATGATCTGGGCAGACAGGGACAGAATCAAAACAGAACCCTCCCTCGGACCTCTAGCTGGAGCTGGCTGACTGGGGTTGCTTCTATGGAAGTCTCTGATGAGGACTTTATCAAGGACATRGCGAGCTGGTACCCATGATCTCTCCTCTGGACCGTATCCCTCCCAAACGATGAAGTACTGGATGCCTCAACCCCAACGACGGGACTTGAGGATGCGGCGAACCGTGTACGCCGGGCCACCGTCGATGAGTCGGGCGGGAGAAGTGGGTCTGGAGGAGGGCAAACATCTGGACAGTTGGACAGGCTTGACCCGGGACACATGAAACGTGGGGTGAACACGCATGGAGCCTGGGAGYCTGAGTCTGACAGCCGCCGGGTTGATCACCTTGGAGATGGGGAAGGGACCCACGAAACRAGGAGCCAGCTTACGGCAGTCTACCCTCAGCKGTAAATACTTTGTGGAGAGCCACACTCGATYGCCAACCTGGTACTGGGGAGCAGGAATCCTTCTCCTCTTGACAGTTCTGGAGGCCACATTGGTAGATTTTACCAGTTCCTTCTTGGCGGCTCTCCAAGCTCTCTGACACCAAAGGGCTGCTTGATGGGCTGARGGAAMTTGGGCTGCTCGTTCGTGGGCAGAAAACACTGGTGGCTGGAATCCGTAGACAACATAGAAAGGTGACAACCTTGTGGAACTTGATGGCAGGCAGTTGAGTGCAGAGAGAGATTCATAGCCCACTTAGTGGCGTCGTTGCCGCACAGGATCCTTAGGCGGGTCTCCAGTTCTTGATTGGCTCTCTCCGTCTGACCGTCAGTCTAAGGGTGATATCCTGAAGAAAAACTCAGTGAGATGTCGAGCATGGCACAAAACTCTTTCCAAAAACCTGAGATAAACTGAGGACCCTGGTCTGACACTATATTGCTTGGCAATCCATGAAGCCTGAAAACATTGTCCATAAAGACCTGAGGCATTTCCTTGGCTGTGGGCAGACCGGGGAGAGCGATAAGGTGTACCATTTTAGAAAAACGATCCACGATCATAAGGATTACAGTCTTACCCTCAGACTGCGGCAGACCAGTCACAAAATCCATAGAAATGTGTGACCAAGGGCGTGATGGTGTAGGGAGAGGCCTGAGGAGACCCGCCGGTGGCCGTGGAGAGGATTTTGCCAGGGCACACTGAATACAAGATCCAATGAACTCTCTAACATCCCTTTCTAGGGATCTCCACCAGAACTGAGACCTGACTATACTTATTGTCTTGGTGATACCCGGATGGCAGTAAAGACGTRAAGAATGGCAAAATTCCAATACATTACCAACTAGGTGGTCTGGAACGAAGAGTTTGCCATCCGGRCATTCGTTGGGGGGTGGGTAGTTCTGGTGGGCTGCCCTGACTTCTCTCTTGACTTGGGTTAAGGCCAGGCGCACAGTATCTGGAAGGAYGAACCCTCCCTGGTCGCCTTTGGTTGTGTCAGACTCATGAACTCTCTACAGGGCATCCGTTTAAGTGTWCTTGGTCCCGGGTCTGTAGGATAAAACAAAGTTGAAACGACTGAAAAACAAAGCCCATCTGGCCTGTTGAGGATTTAATCTTTTAGCTGACTTAAGAAACTCAAGGTTCTTGTGATCAGTCAAGACAAGAAAAGGCAGGGAAGCACCCTCCAACCAGTGCCTCCACTCCTCCAAGGCCAACTTGACCGCCAACAGTTCTCGATCGCCCACATCATAATTCCGTTCTGCAGGAGAGAGAGACCGAGAAAAAAAGGTTGTTACCGTGAGACCAGATGGCAGGCGGGATCTGACAGGGGCTGAGACAGGAGACATTAAACCAGGAGACATGAGCAAGGTCGGGGACATGAGGCAAGAGCAGGACAAGGGACAAGAATCCTGGAAGATCATAGGTGAGGCTGATGATAATCTGGCAGTGAACTGGAGAGTGAGACTGGGTTAGATACTGCAGGAAACAGGTGAGTGAAATGAGCTTGAGTAGGGTTTCTATGACGGGAGGGGCGAGAGCAATGAGCAGGAGCTGTATGTGAGCTGTAAGGCTGGGAACAAGACTATGAGGAGAAACTGGAACATGAAATAAGATAATAAAACTAAACCGTCAGGCATGACCTGGGCAGACAAGGACAGAATCATATCAACATAGTAAAATTGTACCCTAATTACCACATAATTACATGGTAATAAGGTAGTAATTACATTTAATTACCATTTTTTATTACCTTGTAATTACATGGTAATAAGGTAGTAATTACATTTAATTACCATTTTTATTACCTTGTAATTACATGGTAATAAGGTAGTAATTACATTTAATTACCATTTTTATTACCTTGTAATTACATGGTAATAAGGTAGTA
>NW_013952949.1:178812-180951 GCF_001266775.1 Austrofundulus limnaeus
ATAAGGTAGTAATTACATTTAATTACCATTTTTTATTACCTTGTAATTACATGGTAATAAGGGTACTGTAAAAGAAAGCATTACAGTTGTCTCTTCAGACATTGTTTAATTATCTGTCTTCATGCTGCTTCTCTATTTAGCCCTGATTAAGGATGCACGGATGTGAAAATCTCAGCTGATATTGATATCCAATATAATTATTGGTGTTCTGGCTGATAACAAACATTTACTGATATTACACAAACACACTTGTTTCCTTTTCCAATACTATAAAACCAACCAGACCTTTGACATGGCTCTACTTCAGTTAGTCCTGGCTGCAGCATCACTATCATGATCAGAGACCACTCTACCAACAATCTCCCCTCCAGATACACAAACACAAAGATAAAAAGTGGGAAATCAATTTCAGAGGTTAATATCAGCCCAGTTTTACTTATCAGMCTGATACCTAGCTCTGACTGATGTTTAGTTGTTTAATCTAGTTGGTCAACAACCAACAAGTTAAAGTTCAGTTTTATTCCTTTTTATCTGTAGAACACTACTTATTTCAGATCTACATCAGATTGTGATCAGACCTCCTGAGGACTTAAATCTGCAGTAAAAACTCTGTAAAATCACATTTAGTTGCAGCTGCTGTGTGTTCCTTATAACTGACAGTGTGTTCTGTGTACGGTTAGAGAACATGAGTGGTTCAGACACGACCTGCCAGGCTACCTGTTCCCAGAGGACTCATCGTATGACACCACCATCCTGGATGAGGAGGCTGTCAGAGACGTTTGTGACAAGTTTGAATGCAATGAGTCTGAGGTTGTGTCCAGCCTGTACAGTGGAGACCCACAGGTACAAACACAGAAGAAGGTTTTAGTGTTCTACTTGTAGCTGCAGTGAGTTATGCTTCACTCTGCTCTCTGCGTGGACAGGACCAGCTAGCTGTAGCTTACCACCTCATCATAGACAACCGGCGCATCATGACCCAGGCCAGTGAGTTCTACCTGGCATCCAGTCCTCCACAGGGCTCCTTCATCGAGGAGGGGATGCTGCTGCCCCCTGGGATCAAACCCCACCCAGAGAGGATGCCTCCTCTGTTGGCTGACAGCCCCAAGTCTCGCTGTCCTCTGGATGCTCTCAACACCACCCGGCCCAAACCACTGGCAGTGAAGAAAGCCAAGTGGCACCTGGGCATCCGCAGCCAGAGCAGGCCGTACGACATCATGGCTGAGGTGTACAGAGCCATGAAGCAGCTCAGCTTTGACTGGAAGGTAACGGGACAGGTTCTGAGAGCTGCAGCTGTCTGTACGGCACTGATGAACGCTTCTTTCTGTGTTAGGTGGTGAACCCGTATCACCTGAGAGTCAGGAGGAAGAACCCAGTGACTGGAAACCTGGTGAAGATGAGTCTGCAGCTTTACCAAGTGGACAACAGGTCCTACCTGCTCGACTTCAAGAGCATTGATGGTTGGTGATTAGAAAAGACATTCTCTCATTTGGATGAAATAGATTTATATAAATTAATACTGGTATACACACAATAATCATTCAAAAACATTAAAGTACAGTATTCTGTCAGCATGTAGTCAACTAAATAAGAAAATCTGGATTTTAATATTTTTAAGTTGTTTTTTACATTAATCATGTCTAATCCTGGTCTTTGAGGGACACAGTCCTGTATGTTCTGTTGGTCCCTGCTCCAAGTGTTGTTGGAGGATTGGACCCAGAGTGCAGACAGTCCTGAGGAGCTCACTAAATAACCTTCATTTATTAAAACAGAAAACAAAAGGAGATTACACAGCTAAACTCACAGACGATGAGAGTTTCCAAGAACACAGAGGAGAGCAAGACCTCAAACCAGACTGTGGCATTGGAACCAGCAACTCACTGCTGAGGTGGAAGGAGAGTAGCTGCGTTTCCATGGACCATGAAAATGTGCAAATTAGAATTTTGAAAATAAATTTGCTCAATGGAAACACTTTTTTCACATCACAGGAGTCACGTGATCAACAACCGTCTGTTTCTACTGGTGAAAAAGACGATGATGAAGAAGATAACAGGAAGTAGAAGTAGTAGTAATATCACAGAAGTAGTATAAAATAGTAGACTACAATTTCCCAAAAACACAGCATACGTAGCCGCTCCCAAG
>NW_013952949.1:183790-185148 GCF_001266775.1 Austrofundulus limnaeus
ACTCAGGGCAGGAATATGTGCTCAGATTATCTTTAGAGCCATCACGATAATCTGGACATCTTTACGATTATTGGAAGGACAAAGATGGACTTGATTATGTTTGTGTGTGACGCTGCGTTAGCTGAGGGCAGGTGGATGATGACACAACTGAAGACAGGGAAGCTGAAAGGATGAATCAAACAAAGGAATCAGATMAGAAGAAGAGCAGAAAACAGAAAARTAAAGAGAGTTCCTGACACAAACACCAGGTTCAGTGGATCATGYTGAAGAAAGATCTAAAACATGGAGGATGATGGTCCTCAAAGACCTGACCCACTGATTTAATGTCTGAGACAGGACATGAGTCATCATGTCTGTAGCTTCAGTTTCTAATAAAACTCTGATRTTTTTGTCCCGGTACCACAGATGACATCATCGAGGCAGTTGGCTTTAAATCAGGATCATCTACTCCTCAGAGGTCGGGCTCCACAGCCGGTCTGCACAGACCCAGACTGAGCATGGACTCTGTGAGCCCAGCAGTGGACCTGCCTCAGCTCAGCTCCTCTCTGCCAGGATCCCTGTGCAGCAGCTCCCCCCTGCTGGCCCCCCGCCAGGGCTCCCACACCATGGACTTCTTTGAGATGTGTGCCAGTCTGATCACCACGCTGGCCCGCTGACACCTGAGGCCCGGATGTGAGTGGGCTCCGAGGCTAGCTGTGGTTCTGATAGAGGGACGGCTCCATGTTGTGTGACTTTGTCTCCTCAGTTTGTTGTTGTCCAGCTGGAGACATGAAGAAAACCTATAGCAGTGTTGTGTTCACCTCAGAGAGGAGGAGATACAGGCAGAAAACGTGCTTTTTTTATGTTTTTGACACAGAGTTTAGTGATTTTACATCCTGGACCTGGTATGTGTTGATGAAGAAAGTCCTGCTGAGCTCAGCTCACAGCCGTCAGAGGAACCTCACTGTTCTGTTACAGGTTTATACGGTTTGTACAGAACCTCTGTGATCCATGTATATTTATATTACAGTCATATTATATAGATCTGTGTTCAAACAAAAGAACAACTTTATACATCATATGATTCTTTTTTACATGTCAGATTCATATTTATTTTTAAATKATATATTTTTAGACACTACTTCTATTATTTAAGCATTACACTATTGGTATTGAACCTAACTTTAAATAGGTTATAGCTCAAACAACAGTTACATCATCTCACCTGAATGAGTCAGTGTGGTGCCAGGTGTTTGGTGCAGGATCCTGTCCACCTAACCAGGTTTTAAAACCTTATATCAGCCAAAAAGTCTTTTTGATCTTGTTTTCAGACTGATTTACTAAACAAGAACTGATTGTGTAAGAATAATCATCTTGTT
>NW_013952949.1:185717-187014 GCF_001266775.1 Austrofundulus limnaeus
AACAAGATGATTATTCTTACACAATCAGTTCTTGTTTAGTAAATCAGTCTGAAAACAAGACGAAAAAGACTTTTTGGCTGATGTAAGGTTTTAAAACTTGGTTAGATGGACAGTTTTTACAGTGTACATTCAGCTCAGACTCTTGTTGAACAGAACTTTATTTAAAAAGCTTGTTYGTCTGTGAGGTCAGAGGTGAATGTGTCGGAGAGCAGGAAGCTGAGGTAGAGCAGTGAGATGGGATGTGTCTGCTGCAGAAGAGCCAGACGTTCCTCCTGAAGCTTTAAATGAAGCTGCAGGCTGCTTCAAACACAAACCTGCAGTGTTTTCATCAGATGTTAAGTGTTTGATGTGTTTATGTCTGTAGGAGGTATTTACACTGTAAAAGCTGTGAGGTTTGACTTTGTCCTGGTTTCAGTCTGAGCTTTAAAACCTCACTGACCTCAGAGTGGACKGTCGTCACACAGGAAACCAAAGAGTTCTGATGCTGGATGGAAAATTAAAGGTACTTTTGGTGGAAAACTTTGCCTTCTTCTGTGAACTGTTGTCACATCTTTCTGAAGTTGTGTAACCGCTGTACACCATTTCTGAAAACGATCCATTTTTACTCAGTAACCCAGCTTGTCAGTATGTAAACATTATTGTTGGTTGAGTTTGGGATGGGCTGAAAGAAGAGGCAGAGRAGGACATGTTGGATTTGAAACGTGTAAAAGATAAAAGGAGTTAGTGTTTGATGAGATGACAGAACTAAGCAGTGTGCTGACTCAGCAGTTCGTACGGTGTGCTGGATCAGAGCAGGTTTAGGATGATGTGCATCAGTGTTAACGTGTGTGTGTGTGTGTGACTGCTCAGGAGGTCAAACACCAACATGTATGGTGTTACATTTGTGCCATCAGCCTGAGTGTGCAGTAACTCYGACAGCACATATTAATATGAACAAACAATAACTGGAACTGTGTGTGTTCAAATCACACACACACACACTCACACAGCTGTGTGTCTGCGCTCTCAACCCAGGTAATATGTAAATGAACCACATCAGCAGCCAATCACAGACAGGCTGTTTTCATCCAATCAAAGAACTTATTACAAATCTACTAAACCAAGAGGCTGAAGTGACTAAATCTTACATGCAGCCTCATTAAATCAGCAAAACACAATAAGATATCATTTATCTTTTGTAGCCCAGAATATTTAGTTAAGCATACAGATATACTTACTGTCATTGTGTATTTTAGGCAATACATCTCTGTAATCCAGGTAGAAAAAAACACAAGTTTAACTTCACTTTTAACATAAT
>NW_013952949.1:187608-192275 GCF_001266775.1 Austrofundulus limnaeus
GCCATTACAGACAAACGTGTTTGTTGTTCGAGGAGCGGCTCGGTCACACACTAATGTCATTAGTTTGTTATCATTACTAAGTTGCAGGACTACTTTTCCCCCTTTTTTACCACATCATGTCTCCTGCCTGGATCTGTTATTATCTCGCTCTGAAGCACAGAGGAGTGTCAGAGGTAAGCTCGTTTCAACTGCTTTTTACAACGCGGTCTCATTTCCATACTCAGATACTCAGATAAAAAACATTTATCCGAGTATAGTACTATCCCCCTACTTTATGGATTTTATGGGTTTAATTTTACATATTATAATTGAATAAATACTGTATATCACGGCATCACTATCCGTGCTGTGAGCATTCTGTCAAACACTGGAGAAGATCTCAGTGCTTTCCAAGCTCTCCACACCTGCCTGAGAAGACTAGTGAACTGTTTGTGTCTCTAAAACAGTGACATGTCCGCTCTTTCCTAGAAAGATCTCACCTGAGGGTCCTGACTCCCACCAGCTGTCTGAACTTAAATGTTTTAAACTTCCTCTCTGTCTGGCTTTATATCTCAATCCAGAACCCAGATCTTGCCAGTATAATCTGGCCTGGGTGGTGGTCTGGTGTGGAGGGAGCCATTCATAAACTAGAGAACAACTTACAGGAAATGTTGGTTGTGCTTTGTGATTTATCTGTCGTCACTGTCATTCATGTTCCACCCCAAGCAGCATCTTTTTCTAACCACTAAATGCCATGCCTCTCCTTTTCATGCACCACTCCTTCCTCTTTGGAGGTTTTCAGTGGAGATTCTGATCAGTGCCGGCCATTTTAATCCACTTCCAGTTACAAGCATCCTCTTTTCCATCAGATCACTCCAAGGTTGCTAATGTCTCTGCTGTCCGGTGAGGCAAAGTTACGGAGTGGCAGAAGGACTCCTTTTGTTGTTCCCTTAAGGATTTTAATGAACTCACTTGTGTTTTTGACCCTGTTCTGCCTGAACAAGAAGCTGCAAGGAGACTGTTTACTCTAAAACAAGGGAGGAGGAGAAGCTGCAGATAGTCATTGGAATGACGCAGCATTAACTGATGTCTTTTTTCAAGGATTAAATGATGAAAAAAAAAATTAACTAACCACCAGAGATCACTCAGAGTCTTTACAGGAGAGGACTCAGCCAACCACATTGACTGATTACAGTTTTTATTGATGGGTTTGACGCAGCCGTCGACTCAAAATCCACATTTTCAGAACAGTTAACGCAGAGGCCTAAACATTGACAAGGGGTCAAAATGATACATTTTGTTTGCAAAAGGCAACAACTGTGTCAAAACATTTAAAATATGGAACAAAAGCAAACTTTGCCTTCAAACAATTCAACTTTGACACAATGTATGAACACCTCCAAACAATCAGTACACAATGGACAACAAAATACAAAATACAGCACTCGTGTGAATCAGTGCACCATTGCTTGTCATTGTAGCCTATGACTGTARGTAGCTTACATGTCAGTGCTGTTTGTAGTCAAATTTACCCTCTTGTAAAAAATGCATCCAGAAGCAGATATGCTTTGATGCAAATTTTATTGATTATATTATTTTTTTCAGACTGTGCTGCCCTCGAGGATCAGGGTTGCCCACCCCTGGTCTACAGACACCTGGTTTGGAGAATTGAGAAACCCCAGAAATAGGATGGACATTAAATGGACATGTTTTAAACCAATCTAAGCAGGAAACTGAGCCTGTTGTTCTGCCTCAGGAGGGCAATCATCATGAAGTTCCTCATTATTCATTCACCACAGCTTCCATTCTTGGCACTTCATGGACATAAGCAACACATTAACTGGGTAAAAAAAGGAAATTGCCAACTGGTCAAAGAAATGTTTTTCATCTTGTCTGTTTGAAACAGTTTCTCACAGCCTAAAGTGTCTGAGGATCCAGATTTGTTCAAAGTCCCTTCTGAATACCACAATCTCAAGGAGGTTTTTAACAAGGTTAATCCCGCCTCATTGCCTCCCTGTATGGTTGCCCCATAGACCTACTTCCTGGTACCACACCCTATAAAGGACATTTATACTCCTTTATAGGGAGTCAAGCCATTCATAAATATATTAATGAGTCACTCCAGGTTGCTATCATCAGACCCTCGGATTCTCCAGTGGCGATGGGTTTCTCTAAACAAAGACGGTTCTTTAAGACCATTAGCAAGGTCTGGACAAAAACAACTATCAAGAACAAGAATCCTTTACTTCTTATGACTTCTGCATTTGATCTCATTCAAGGTGCTGCCATCTTCACCAAGCTTGATCTCCAGAATGCTCTCACCTCGTCCAAATCAAAGAGGGAGATAAATGGAAGACGACATTTAACATTCCCAATGGACACGATGAATATTTATCTCCGCCAAGGAGGTAATGCTTTCGGTCGCGTATGTTGGACCTTCTGTCTGTCGTTCTGTCTGTGGACAACATTACTCAAAAACTTGTGGACGGATTGTCATGACATTTACATCACATGTGGGTACTGGGACAAGTAACAAACCATTACATTTTGGTGATGTTCCGGATCACAACGCAGATCCAGGAATTTTTTTTCTATTAATCCTCTCAGATCGGCAAAGCTGTGATGCTTTCACAGGGCTTCTGTAAAAAACTGACAGCTTTCAGTTTTCATTTGAACTGGATTACACAGCATGGACTTCAAGTTTTATAAAAGTAATGTTAAAACCAGATGTAATGATGAATAAGTCTTGCCATAATGTGCGCATTTCTACGCATTTGGTGCACATTTAGAGAACGTTGTGTGACCAGGAAGTGCATGACTGCACCACGAAACCCATTTTTCCCATTTCCTCAAACACACCACATTGTTGTAGGCTTGTAAACAGATCGACGAAGAACGAGGAAGAGGAGTGATGCACACAGGTGCGGTGGACTTCAGACTAAGAGGTTGTTTGTTTGTTTGTTCATTTTTATTATTTAAATGAGACCAGAGGCTAGGTCATGTTTTCAGTCGCGCTGACCCTCTCTGACTGTACCAGGAAGCACTTTATGAAGAGAGTCAAACCATTACAAACTCATACAAGGGGATAAAACAGACGTTTTACATGGTGAAKTATGACTGATGAAAACTTAGGAGCTTAATCCCACACCAGTTTGACCATGAATAACGTCGGGTGACCAGTCTGACTTTTGTTTCCACATTGGACTCCACAGAGAAGAAATCCCGTGCATACTGCTGCTTAAATGTTCACTACATCAGAACTTATTCAACAAATGTGTTTCCATCTCTGCTTTTGTGCATTAACTCTTACAGGATAGGGAAATGGATTTGGCGGAGGTTTGCACTCTCTGAGTGCTTCTAGTTGATAATGCCTTTTGGCTTACCTAATGCCCCTCTGTCTTCTAGGCCCTCATTAAGGATGTTTTGAGAGACATGGTTAACCAGTTGATTTTAGTCTATTTAGACCATAGTTTGATCTTTTCTAAAGATCRACTCTCTCACAAGAAACACGTGAGGTCCGTTCTTCTAAGACTTCTATGAGTTCCACCAAACCACCGTCCTATTTCTGGGGTTTATCAATTCTCCAAACCAGGTGTCTATAGACCAGGGGTGGGCAACCCTGGTCCTCGAGGGCAGCAGCCCTGCATGTTTTACTTTTTATCCACCTGATTCAGTCATTGAATTACCTGATAATCACCCATTCATTCAAATCAAGTGTGTTGGAGCAGAGAAACAAGTAAAACTTGCAGGGCTGCGACCCTCGAGGACCAGGATTGCCCACCCCTGCCATAGACCATACCACAGTCACAGTCCATCTGAGACTGGCCTACCCCTAAGGATAGAAAGCAGCTCCAAAGTTTCTTAGGGTTTGCCAGTTTTTATTGCAAGTTCATTAAGAAATATAGGCAGMTCTCTGCTCCACTACATTCCCTCACATCTGTTCAAACCAAGTTTCAGTGGAATGACTAAGATGAAGCTGACTTCACCAAACTCAAGAATTGGTTCATTTCAGCCAACATTCTGCGGTCCAAGATCCTGACCACCAGTTCATTGAGAGGTGGATGCCTCAAATACTGCGGTAGGTGTTGTCCTCAGCCAACACTTCTCTGACGGAAAGATTCATCCATGTACTTTTTTCTGATCCTGTCAAACACACCAACCACTCCTTTTACACTCCCTTTCTCCTTGAGCAACCAAACTAAAGATCAGACCTGGATTAATTTTGCTGCAGCACAGTGAGACTGACTCGTGTTACTCTTGCGTGTGCAATAATCCAATACACAACCTGTGCAATATAGGTCATGTGCAATACACATATTTTAAAATACAATCATACCCTAACCCAGAGATTCTTAACCCACGGCCCACAATTGGGCCTCAAAAGAACAACAGTTTTTAACTTTGGGCCACAGAGGGCCGTGGGACCGCTTTGATTTTGAATAAGGTGCAATACACTTTCTCACCACTAGTAGCAGTAGTGCACCACTCAGATGTTTAACAACTTTTTAATATGTAGAAGAAGAACCTTAGAAACCTGCTGAGAATGGAAACTTATTTTAAATTAAAAGTAGATGCAAAAAAAGGTAGAAGCAAAAATGAAAGTAACTCATCAAAAAATACCAAAGTTTGTCACTAATATGAAGAGCAGCTTCTGTTTCTACAAAGGAAAAGTTTAAAATGGCTTGATT
>NW_013952949.1:192896-195472 GCF_001266775.1 Austrofundulus limnaeus
TGTGTGTGTGTGTGTGTGTGTGTGTGTGTGTGTGTGTGTGTATTCATGTTTTTGCTACCTGGTGGGGATGATTTTTCACCACTTTCTTGGCACACAGCCTGGTGAGGATCTGCTGTTCCTTATGTGGACAAAAGCCCGGTCCCTATCAGGGGAAATACTATTGGTGGGTCAGGTTTAGGGTAAGGGGTTAGGCTGTAAAAATTAATGAATGGAAGTCAATGCAAAYTCCCCATAAGGATAGAAAAAACAAACGTGTGTCTACAGAGCATGTAGCTGCAGAAACAATCAGTGACTGTACGTATTTGTTCCATAAGAAGAAAAACGTGGATTACTGATCATTGCTCTGCTCAATTTGCTCCATTTGGTTTTGATGTTTTTAGGGAACATTTCCAGGTAAATGTTATTGTTACTGACCAACAAACAAAATACTGAAGACAAATGAACAATTCAATAAAAAAACTTATTCATTTCATTAAAAACAAAGTAACTATATACAGTAGAAACTAAGAAAATACACAAATCAAAAAAATCAAAATAAAATGAAAGGTAGCAGAAGAATATAATGTCTGCCACTTTRATCCCCAACATATATTCAAAGAAAAGATAATTTACACAACAATACTAATTAAACATAAAGATGAAAAAAACATCAACTCAGACAACAATTCATACAGCTTCACATTTTACTTTCATATACCTTCAAAAACTAGCTTTTATCTGTTTCTTAAATATATACATAGATCTGGCATTTTTAAATCATCCTCCAGACCATTCCACAATCCTATACCCTGGATTAGACTATACCCTGGATTAAACTATACCCTGGATTAGACCATACCCTGGATTAAAGTATATCCTGGATTAAACTATACCCTGGATTAAACTATATTCTGGATTTGAACTATACCCTGGATCAAACTATACCCTGGATTAAACTATACCCTGGATTTGAACTATACCCTGGATTCAACTATACCCTGGATTTGAACTATACCCTGGATCAAACTATACCCTGGATTTAACTATACACTGGATATACAGTACGCATGGCTTTATATATCAGATTTTTTTTAGTGCAATGCACTTTTTAAAATTTTCCGTACGCCAACTTTTAGAATGAAAGCTACGCACTCCTTTATGCATGAGCCCCCTGGTGGCTGGAGAGTGACAGGACAGACCTAGCAGCTGGTGGGTGAGATACTTGACTTGGAGCCTATGGCTGTGTGGTAGGTTGGCAGCTCGAGGATCATGGGGRCTAGAAACAGAGTTCTCCAGACAGCATTGAGGACCAGAACCAGGAAATGAGGGATGGCAGGTATGAACTAGGATTCACAGAGAAACACAGATCAATACTTTTCTTAGACAATTCTAACAAAAGTCTCTAGAGCTGGACACAGTACCAAAGGTTGGACACTATTGCAGTAAAGTGTGGCTTCAACCAGCCTGAAGTACCCTTGTGGCCTCATTAAGAAACAGGCCACATCTACAGGCACTTGACTCAACCCAGCCACTCAAAAGCTGCAAAGGAAGGTGTCAGACAGCAATACCCCAGAATTCCCACAAGGTCCTGCAGTTACTGGAACAGTCCCAGATTCTAGTGTGCTGTGAGTCAGACTGGTTTTTCCACCTACCAGACTCGCGTAGCCTTACTGCACTGGATGCGGCCTCCCCTAACATTTGTAAATCTAGTAGAGCCAGGTCCAGTAGGACTTCCATGGCTCCCGTGGGTGCTGTTCTGATGGGACCTGTGATYCTCAGGCAGGACATTCGTTGCACATGGGTGAGCATGTTTTGGGAAAAATCCAAAAACGTAAACACGAAATACAAAATATTTCGGAAACACAGGATGATTTATCAAATTAATCTTTTCTTAAATTAAAGTACGTTAAAACAGTAACTTTTTCGAGTCTAAAGTTTTATCTCAATGCAACTTCCGTGATTGGGCTTCTACACCGTTTCAGGCAATCCCATTGGATGTCTACAGTCGAGGGGTTGACCCGTCCGATGTGATTGGAAGTCTACAGTCAGCTTCCTTGAAGCTGATTGGCTGTCTACAGAGTCTACAGTTCTACAGTTGATTGCACTACRGTAGACATAGCATAGCCTGGGGCGGACTATGGCKGTGTAGATCCACCTGATAATCTTTGGGCCAGCACCTTTGGGGCAGCTGTGGAAGAGTGGTTAGGGGAACTGGTAGGTTGCCGGTTCGATACCCTGTTCCAGCTGTCTCAGTTGTTGTGTCCTTGGGCAAGACACTTCACCCCCAAAGCCTCTGAGGTGTGTCCCATCAGTGTATGTTAGCTTTGCAGAGACCTAATAGAGTGCTGTGTGAATGGGTAAATGAGGACACAGATTGTAGTGTGAAGAGCTTTGAGTGTCCTGGATGGATAGAAAGGAGCTGTATAAGTACAGTCCATTTACCATTCACTACCCCAAAGACTACCTGGAATTCTCTGGAACTGGTGTAGGCACATTGCTGCCTTCCTACGCTTTTCATTTAAGGGCTCGACACACGGGGAGCGACAAACTACAGCGATTAACGGCTGTCATCACAGCCAGGGTGAAACCCGACACAC
>NW_013952949.1:195749-197145 GCF_001266775.1 Austrofundulus limnaeus
GTTGTACGCTAAGCAACAGCAACAAAAGTTGGAACATTTTTCAACTTTCATATGTCGCGTCGCAAGCTTGCGTGTGCACGTCTACGTGTACGAGCGCGGAATTTCACATGCACTATTTTCACCGGTCGCTTAGCTGGAGGAGGGCAAGCGATTGTCGCCTCATCGCCCAGGCTCCATAGAAAATGAATTAGAGCGAGCGACGTCGCCTCCCGTGTGTCGAGCCCTTTAGATTTATTTTCCAGTTAAGCTTCCTGTCTAGATAGACACCCAAACATTRAACCAACTCTCACAGGGACATTTCTACACCCTCCAACTTTGGAGGTGACCCTTCCTTAAGTTCTTATGCATAAAAAAATCTGTTTTGTTTGGACTGACAGAAAGGTAATATGACCAAGTCATCTGCATACCCTTGTGTATGGAGTCTACGCTTACTCAGCTCACTTAGTAGACTTTGGTTAGCAAAGTCGTCTTTTACTTACTAAGTGTTTATAGTTGAACTGAAGATGATGGGGCTAAATCATCATAACTCCTCCCACAGCACTCTCAATGTACATACACTATACTGACAAAAGTGTTTGCTCAGCCATCCAAATYATTGTGCTCCAGTGCACAAAGTAAGGCCCATAAAGACATGGATGTCAGAGTCTGGTGTGGATTAACTTGACTGGCCTGGACAGAGTCCTGACCTCAACCCAACAGAACCTTTGGGATGAATTAGAGCAGAGACTGAGAGCCAGACCTTCTGTCCAACATCAGTATGTGACCTCACAGATGTTTCCTCTGGAAGAATGGTCAAAAATCTCCATAAACACTCTTAAACCTTGTGGACAACCTTCAGAAGAGTTGAAGCTGTTCTAATTAAAAAGCGTGGACCAACGTCATATTGAACCATGTGGATTAGGAATGAGATGTACCTGAAGTTCAAATGTGAGTCAAGACAGGTGAGTGAATATTTTTGACAATATATGTATCTAGAACATAAACAGTGATTGTAAGGGAACTTTACTGTATTTTACTCCYCTCTTTTTGTTTATTAACAGATAGGGATGCTGGTTAGGAKAAGATCTGCTGTAATTTATTAACATTATTTTTATCTTGACCTGATACATATCCTGGAAACGAAGTCTATTTAAGATAGCATGTATGCTGAAACAGTAGAGTATATATACCGTATTTTTCGGACTATAAGCTTCAACTTTTTTCCTGAACTTTGAACCATGCGGCTTATGGTCCGGTGCGGCTTAAACATGGATTTTTTTCTTCAGCCACCAGGGAGCTCGTATGCTGCATTTGCTTCAACCACTCGCTTCAAAAAAAAAAGAAAGAAAAAATAAGAAAAAAGCGATCCTTCCAGAGCCGACTGTTGTACCAGGAAGCAGCGATTTAAAGATAGTCA
>NW_013952949.1:198044-199693 GCF_001266775.1 Austrofundulus limnaeus
ATGGTTTCAGTGCACCGGAGGAAGATGAATGAGATGTTTTGTTGGACCAAAGTAAGGTCAGTTAAATGAATCGTATTCCTCCGAACTTTAATTCTTAAAGGTTTGCTTTTTATGTTTTGATGTTGAATTCACTTTTTTGACGACAAATTTGGGTGTACTGTTTTTTTATGTTGGGGGTGCGGCTTATAGTCCAGTGCGGCTTATATGTTAATGTTCGCAGGTTTTTTTTTTAATGGCGGGTGCGGCTTATAGTCCGAAAAATACGGCAGTCAGCCATTAGAACTGCCTGTTAGCACAGATGTCTGAATGGTTCCATGTTAACTTTTGTGTTCCAGTTTATTGCAATAAAAAACTCAGACGACCCTTCCTTGAAGTGACTTTATTCGTTGGATCAAATATTTCTGTTCCTTGTTAAATAATTAATTTCACAGCAGTGATATCAGATGGATAGTTGTTTTTCACATGATGATGCATCAATTGTTTGAAGAAAGGCTCGTGTTGTTTGAGGYGCTGGAGGAAACTCTTTTTTTCTTTTCTTCTTAACCGCAGAGATGGAAGAAGATGTGAACGTCAGCTGCACTTTACGTCTTGTTAATTAAACAACCAGCTTCTCGCTTTCTTCTCCTGTCAACTCAAGATCTGTCATTTAAACACAGACTTGTGTGGTCCCAGGTGAAAAAATATTATACGAAGTACACTAAATCTAAGTATACTTTAGTATACTTGAAGCAGCACTAATCAGTATACTTAAAGAGTGCTATTTTGGAACAACTAATTTAATACTAAATCTACTTTAGTTGTATTTAAGTTGTACAAAAGCACAATTCTAAGTGTATTAAGTATACTTTTAAATACTACAATGGAGCAACTTTAAATATACTTTGTACACTTTAAGTGTTTATCTTTGTCTTTGCAGGTTCTTGAATAAGAAGTAAATATGCTTGTAAGATTTGTATTTTCGAAATAAAGTTTAAAAAAGAAGCATGCATTAGCATTGTGCAAATTAGCTGCTAATATGTTATCCATGTAATATATATCAATGATGTTTTATCTAAAAACCGCTAGCAAAGTGCTAACGTCTGCAGAACAACACTGACTCATGCAGGAAAAACATTTTCTCAGTAGTTTACGACACAAAAAATAAACTACACAGTTACAAAAAGTCTTAATATTGCTAAAACAAAACAACTTACCATGTTGGACACTGTACTTTACTGTAAATGTAGAATTTTTACACGCTGTGGAAGATATAGTGCCCCTAGTGGAGTGGAGGGAGTCAATCCAACACCTCTACCAAAGATGCATTAAACTTTTGTTCCTTTATCAAAATAAAAGAAAAAGAGACTAATTACAATTTTTTTTATTTTAAAAAGGAAAAGAAAATAAGAACTGAATTATACAGAGATTTAATTATTTAATTGTTCTTGTTTTGGTGATTTTATATACAAGCAAAACAATTAATGAGCTATTTTCATAAACTCTGAACAGACATAGGTGAGTCTTTCTTTCTTTCTTTCTTTCTTTCTTTCTTTCTTTCTTTCTTTCTTTCTTTCTTTCTTTCTTTCTTTCTTTCTCTTTCTTTCTTTCTTTCTTTCTTTCTTTCTCTTTCTTTCTACTGAAAGTGTTTCATTCAAATATAATTACTCACT
>NW_013952949.1:201510-202987 GCF_001266775.1 Austrofundulus limnaeus
TCTTGAAGCTGTCATTGACAACAAAGGCTTTTGTACAAAGTATTAGATACATTTCAGTAAGTGTGTTCAATACTTGTTTTACCTGCTGTATATGGGAGGTTTTTTTGTGTATCTTGGCATCATAGAAATACCAAAACTTTCATTTCTTTCGTCTTTTCAATAAGTATTTCTGTATTTTTTATGTATTGACCCTAAACTGCTGTTTAAAACATGATCATTACTCTGTTTGTGTCAACAGAGTCAGCTCCGCCCACTTTGACCCGCTCACCTGCAGCTTTACCAAGCTGCCAATCAAACAGAGCCAATCAGAAGTGTCTCTGTGTTTCAGCTGTTAAAWTAATGTGAAACAGTGAACCATCCATGGATTCATTGCTTCATTTGAAGATGCTGTAAGAAGATCTCTAAGACCTGGTTGATGGTTCAGCTGTGAGCGACCCGTCCTTTGAGCAGAGCTTTAATTATTGCTCTCATATTAAATGTAAAACAGACGAGGTCAGGACTCTGTGTGTCGACAGTAACTGTTGGCTCAGGTCAGACAGTCTAATTTCTTGTTTATGGTTATTTTCCAGTCAGCAGCAGGACRATATAATCAGCTCTGAGCTGCATCATCTTCCTGTGTGAAAGCAGTAATTATCTCAGAGCACCAATCTCATCCCAAACATCAAACCGTGCTTTAGTGTCTTGGATCACACGCTAAATTACTGTATTTCACATTTTCTATCTCCACTCCTCGTTTAGTCAGACGGGTAATTAACTCGTTCAGATAATTACTGTTATCTTCTGCAGCATTTAACAGTCAGCTGATCACGGAGCTCAGACGAGGTTCTGGTTCCATCTGCTCAGATCCAGAACTCATTTTATTCAAACTAACATGTGCAGATATTTATTTTATTCAGTTATTAACACTGTATTTTCTCATTAAAGCTTCAGGGAACATGTTGAATTTACAAATATGCAACTTTTTACAATAATTTATAGATGACATTTCTGTTTAAATAGTAGAAAGTATCAAAAAACATGTTGATTTTTATGAAGTTGTGTTGGAGCTCAGAGTGAGACATCTTATTTATAACAAAATCTTTTTAGTTTTACTATAATCTGTTTTTAAATATATGTTTCCTTCAGCGACCCTCCTCTGAGCTCTAACTACCAGTCTTCCTGTTTTTGTTTATGTAAACATGAGATCAACTGTTTAGACCAGAAAAAAAAGAAAGTAAGAATTATTTTTTTCTGCTTCATCGCTGGGATTCAGTTTCAAAACTAAAACCTGTCAGGATGCTTTAAATCTGATGAGGGGACTTTTAAACATTAACATAAACAATATTTAGTAAAATTCTTATTTTACTGACATTTCATYTGATAATAAAGAAAATATCATTTTTGAAGAAAACTACTAATCCTTAAACCATTTTAATAAAACTCTTCAGACTTTTTTATTGGTCCTGAATAAAACTTCAGATCAGACTCCTTTATGTTT
>NW_013952949.1:204276-205751 GCF_001266775.1 Austrofundulus limnaeus
ATCTAAACCAGACCTGAAGTCAGTAATAAACTTAAGCTAGTTGAATATGAATAATAAATTACATATATTATTTATTACTGTCATAAATAATAATAAATTACCAGTCAACACTTAAATATTCGCTGTATACCTGGTTATGGGATGAAACCTGTCTCTACTGAAATTAGCTAAGCGTCTTCTCAGCAGGTCAGGTTGGTCAAACAGAAACCTAAAAATAGTTAAATATATAATATATTGTGTAAATAGTACCTAAATCCAAGGTAAAACCAGCTGTAATATTTAATAATTTGTGTTGAATTGTAGCAGAGCTACACTTTAGTAAGTAAAGTTGTATTTAWATAGCGCCCTTCACAGACATAAATTCACAAGGTGCTGTACATTCAGAGAAAGGGGAGGGGCCAGTTAAGACACACCCATTCAAGAAGACATAACAAGACAAACATGGGGGAYCAGGTGAAACRGGTCATGCAGCAAACACAGTTGTGCTACCTTTAAACTTTATACTATMTATAAKAATATGCTACAGAAGRTAAWATCTGCTAATGAATCCAATAAATATCAGTGATCACATCAGCTTTATAAACTTATTTTAATTTTTCTGCTTAGCATCAGACCTMCAGGGTGGCTGTGGTGAAGTGGTTAAGGGAGTCGCCCTGTAACTGAAGGGTTCAATCCCCCGTTCCACCTACTGATGTTCAGAGGGTCCGGTGGTCAGTCTGACCCAGGGCAGCTGTGGCTACATTGTAGCTTACCACCATCAGTGTGTGAATGAATGATGCATGAAATTCTAAAGCATCTTTGAGGGTCTCATGGTCAAAACTCTCTCCTGACCTTCACGTTTACAGGTTTCCAGTTTGTTTCCAGCGGCTGGTGGATCAGAGGYCCCGGCAGCAGGACTGCTTCATGTCTCTATGCTACATGGGTTTGACATCCTTCGACACTCGGCTGATAATATTTGTTCGAATGCCTGCTCTGATTAAATCTGTGTTCCACTCACACCTCTCTGCTAAATGAAGCTGCAGGAACTCTTTCAATTCTTCATTTTTCATCCTGGTGATCATCCCTCACTGCCTCACTCTCTGGGTTTATGTGTTTGTTACCAAAACATCTCAGAACAACTGGACACATTTTACAGAAACTCTCAGAAAACGACAGTTCAAGATGGCTGCCACGGCCAACGAGCCTTAAAAATACAAAACAGCTAAACTCAGTTTTACAAATACTGATCTCAAGTCTGAGTCATTCCCTGCACCCACTGTGTGAAGGAGTTTTTACTGTTTTCTGCATCAACAGTTAATGAAATAAATAGTCTCTTGAGATTATGGGCTGCTGTTTGTAAAGTTACACAGTCAGAAATTACCAACAGTATTTTTGTTTTATTTAGCCTTTAATAAGACAAAAAAAGAACAGATTTATTTTTCAGTCAGTTTTTCACCATATGATTCATACATTTATAAATGTCATAGTTTATAAAC
>NW_013952949.1:205855-207706 GCF_001266775.1 Austrofundulus limnaeus
CTAGCTAAATATTTAACTTGCTAGCTAAATATTTAACTTGCAACCTAAATATTTAGGTGGCTAGCTAAATATTTATGTTAAATTAATAGATAAATATTTATCCCTGTCAAATCTGAGCGACACACAGGCCTGATTTACAGCAGAGTCTCTTCCAAGTCCAAACTAATGAGTCTGTTGTGAACCTTCAAACAGAACCGTTGTGGACCGGGCCCACGGCGGGTCAGAAGAAAAATCAAAAGCAAGAAAGATTTCAGATGTTTCAAAGCACAGACCGACCCACGAGGGTGGAGGTGTCGGGGTCACCCCAGGACCAAACCGTCTGGTGTTTGAGGGCTTTACTCTCTGCAGCTGCAGAGCTCAAACCACAAGAACAGGATTTATTCAGTCCAGCTGGTCGGGAGGCAGGAACTCACTGACTCAGAGTCAGGCAAGGCCACGAACAGACCCAACTTTAGCTTTCTCAAGCTCAGTGTGTGCGTGTGTGTGTGTGTGTGTGTCTGCCGTGCACATGGCGATGCAGTTTCTGCCGAGTCAGTGCTGTTCTCCAACATGCAGTTGATTGTTCTGCAGCTCCTGCAGCCAAAAGCAGTTAAAACTACTCAGCTCAACCAAATGAGGTGCAATTTGTTTGTTTCTTTTCAAGCCTGTAAAGTGGAACCATGTGAAGCTCGAACTTTTTATTTCCTGAAGGCGTCTTTTTCTTAGCTTCTGTGAAAATATTAGAAGATCTCTACATTTCAAAGAGCTGTGGTTCTCCAGTCTGATGTGGTCTCAGGCCTGGTTCTCCTCTGATGTAAACAGGCTGAGTCTCCATAAAGTTTCACTGATTCTGTCCTGATTTGTTTCAGGAGCAGCCTGTAACAAACGGCTGTCAGACATCTACACGTTTAATCAAGTTAAGACAAACACAAGTTTGACTCTGGTGTTGGAGACACATCAGAAAACACACACATGCTTCACTGACTGACATGTTTTGYYTATAAAAAAGGGGCAGATTTTATAAGATTTATTCTTCTTCTGCTGCCTTTCATTTCATTTGATTTCATTTTGATTGTMTTTTTTGAACTATGTTTATTTTGTATTACAAATGAAATGAATATACTACTACTACTACTACTACTACTACTACTACTACTACTACTACTACTACTACTACTACTACTACTACTACTGAAGGAGTTGTCAGCCCCAGATCACTAACTCTGTGAAAACAGGAGATTGTTCAGGTCACAACTCACTAAGAACCCCCTCCTCCTCAGGGCTGAACCCCCCCGGGGGGAGTCTACGGCTGCAGGTCCAGGTCTCAGTCCTGTCCTGCATCCTGCAGCATTAACCTGAGTCTACAGCAGTGCTGTGGGAAACATCCTGTTTTGTTCTGGTACCTCAGAAGCTGACCTCTGCTCACCTCAGAGTCCTCAGACCGGTTCTCCGAGGGTCACGTGTCGAGCTGGGGGGGATGGGAGCCGGGGTAACTCTGTGCTGGAGTTGAGGTTTAAAGAGCTCGACAGTGGTGGAGTTTCTCCAGCCTCTGGATGTTGTTGATGTACTTGTGGAACAGTAGCTGCGTTTCCATTGACCATGAAAATGCGCAAATTAGAAATTCGAAAATAAATCTGCTCAATGGAAACACGTCAATTTTAAAAAAATTAAGTTTTTCAACAAAATGTTGTTGCGCTAGGATGAGGTAGTTTTTCGGTCGTATCGAAATTGGTGTTTTTCACATCACAGGAGTCACGTGATCAACAACCGTCTGTTTCTACTGGTGAAAAAGACGAAGAAGATAACAAGAAGTAGAAGTAGTAGTAATATCACAGAAGTCGTATAAAATAGTAAACTCACCGACTACAATTT
>NW_013952949.1:209770-211650 GCF_001266775.1 Austrofundulus limnaeus
TGCCAACTAGTGGTCAGAGGCTGAACTACAACATAAAAATGAACGGTTGGCAGGAAAGTTGACATTTTAAACCTTAATTAAAAATCAATACAGGGCTTTAGAATATCAATCCAGTATCGGGAAATGAAATATCGRGATATTTCAGTGTATCTATACTTTCTTACACCTCTATTCATTACTGGGGTCCACCAGCAGGTCTTTCTGCCACAACAAGTATCAGTGGCACTCATCTACAATAAGGACCCAGAACCCGTTAGGCTTCCACGTCTCAGAACCCTCCTGGGCTGCAGTCCGGTACAGAAACACAAACCAGAGTCAGAAGCTTGGTCCTGCAGCTGCGGGCAGATGATCCAACACTGAGCTGCTCAGACCGGGAGGATCTTCACACCTGGCTGTCACCTCTGTCTCTGAGCGACCCACTTCCTGATTAGATTAGACTGAATGTCTGCAGAATGTTTTTAACCACATGTTGAAATAAGCTCCTGTAATCAGTGTTCTGTTGTGTGAAGTGGTGGAAACATGCTTGAATCTGTACATGTGTGTGTTTCGTGGCAGGAGACAGAGTCAACAGCCAACAACACTTAGCTATAAAAGGGATAATTTATTTGTTTCTGCTTCATGCTGACTGCACTGCCTGGAAACCCCAAAGAATTTCACAAGGCCTTTAAGAGCTGGGAACGTGATAACAAAAGGAAATAAACAGCCCGAGCCCCGACAGCTTCAGACTCTTTGTATGACCTCATCTCAATCTTCTCGAAGCACACACATTTTCCTTCATAAAATCTGACCAAAATAATTAGCCTGCACATATTTGGCTCCACACCAACACTTTACTGCTACTGTTTCTCGCTCCTGCTATTTGCAGTGTGGAAAGACTTGGACAGAAGTTGAAACGAATATTTTGCCAAACAACAGAAGCAGCAAATGACTGATTCAGACCTGAGCASTAGTAGATCTGCTTTAAACTGTCTCATTATTTCATCTGAAACCTTTTGACCCCAACAAGAAGCTTTATTTCACACCACAACCATGTTATGAAGTGATTAGAGTACATTGACTGAACTGATCAGCTTTTAAACCTTGATTTTATCAAATAAAATCAAACATTTTAGATTTGATGTTCTTCTGATTATCAATAGAAATAAAAAACTCCTGAGTTTATCAAACTGTTTTATGTTTAGTAACTCAGTGTTTCTGCTCTTCTAGCTCCTGAAAACTCATTTTCTGTACTGTCTTTGTTCTGGTAAGGGCTTAGTGAAGGGGTGAGGGGGGCACACTTTGAACAAGCTTTGTGTGGGAGACCCTTTTAAATATTACAAGAGTAAAAGTTTAAACTCAAGCAGCTACAGGTCTCGGTTCTGGTCCTGCTCCGTCAGACTGGACGAGTTCTGCTGGTCTACGGGAACTTTACATCATGCCACACATTCTCAGTGGGATTAAGGCCCGGCCCGGGGTCTGCTCAAATACTCTTAATTTCTTAAGAAGATTCCTCAGAATGTGAAATGACCTGGAAGCCTCCAGGTGGGAGCTGTGATAAGAGCTGCTGATAGAAACCAACTGTAATGTTYGCTTAGCACAAAAACACTGAAGCAGATGAATCTGTGGGTAAAATCACAACATGTGTGTTCATATGTGTGTAAACGTCTTTCTGCTACAGAGTGAGGACCACTTGCAAAATAGTTATTGTTAAAATGAGATCTTATGTAAAGTGAGGACCCTTTCCCTCACAATACTTTTGCATTACCTCGCAATACCTTTGGGTTACCTCGCAATACTTTTGCATTACCTCGCAATATCTTTGGGTTACCTCGCAATACTTTTGCATTACCTCGCAATATCTTTGGGTTACCTCGCAATACTTTTGCATTACCTCGCAATAT
>NW_013952949.1:213059-214565 GCF_001266775.1 Austrofundulus limnaeus
GGCAGCACAACAGTGATAAACGACTTTTGCGAGGGAACGCAAAAGGTATTGCGAGGTAACGCAACACTTTTGCGTGGGAACGCAAAAAGAAAAAAATCTCCCGTGTCCCCTTGCTTTCTCTGTACTATTACGGAGCCCCCGAGGGGACATGGGGGAATTTTTTTCTTTTGCGTTCCCTCGTAATACTTTTGCGTTACCTCGCAATACTTTTGCGTTACCTCGCAATACTTTTGCGTTACCTTGCAATGCTTTTGCATTACCTCGCAATACTTTTGCGTTACCTCGCAATGCTTTTGTGTTACCTCGCAATACTTTTGCATTACCTCGCAATGCTTTTGCTTTACCTCGCAAATAGGTTTTGCGTTACCTCGCAATATTGTTTTGCGTTCCCATGCAAAGTTTGATTTGTATATGAATTGAATTAGATAAGACTTTTATTTTGAAACATCTGGTTACCAAAACAGGAAGTGTCACCACAATTTTGTGAAATTGACATTGATGTTGCGTGGCTTCACTGTGTTAAAATATCGGCATATGAAATACTTCCATGCGTGGCTGTGTGATATATTCATTCTGAAGCTGAATTAAAGCAGTAGGCTAACTCACTAATGGTGAACATGTGAGTTTGTTAATAAAACGGCAGGCACAACAGCGATAAATGACTTTTGCAAGGGAACGCAATACTTTTGCGAGTTAACGCAATACTTTTGAGCGGGAAGGCAAAAGAAAAAATATCCCCCAAGTCCCCTCGCGGGCTCCATTCCGTATTATAGGTATGGTGTGAATGAAGTTTTGGTTCAGGTTAGAGTTAGCCATAGACCAGTAATAGTTAAGGTTAAGGAAAATGTGTGGGTTAGGCATAAATACAGTTACAAAAATGAATGGAAGTCAATGCAAAGTCCTCAGTTTGACACAAGTAGCCTACAAGGATGTGTTACAAAGGTATCTCATGAAACACTAAACAGAGTTAATGGCTGTGTCCAAAACAACAGGACGGGTCCTCCGAAGGTCGAATTTGTCGGCTGCATACGTCACAGCGCCGCGACGAAGGACGTCCAAAACTGAAGACTCCTCCGATGCGGCCGACAAATACGTCCTTCCTTTGGCCCGAATCGAAGGACAGGTCCGATGGATCCTTCCCGGCCCAGCATATCCCATAATGCAATGCGGCCCGACCGGAGATTTTTTTATGCTAGTAATGGTGGACGAAGCGAGAGAAAAGAATACATTTAAATAAAAATGTGGTGATATAAAAATTAAAAAAATTAGCGATTATAATTCTAATACTTTTATCATTTGTATGGACATGTTTTTAAATATTTTTGTCATAAAAAACGCGAAATAAACATGAACCTACAGCGGGTCAATTAGTTCTTCAAATGTTACCTTTAAGTTAATTTTATAGTTTTGTGATATTAATAATGCTAATGTATGATTATTGATATTTTTCTAGTTTTATTTAAGTTTGCTTGTTTAGCGTCGTCACAGTTGCTAGGTGACATGACG
>NW_013952949.1:214677-215778 GCF_001266775.1 Austrofundulus limnaeus
GGAGGGGAGGCTAGACCGTCCAAATTCACAGCCTCTTTTTTTCCGGTCTTCCCGGTCTACTAAAGGACCCGGCCCGCCGCGACCGGGGAGTCTGGGTCCTCCGGAGGACCCGGCCTGTCGTTTTGGACACGGCCAATGAAAGATTTATTGGTTGCACGTCTTTGATGAACTTTTGGAGGAAACCTGTTTGCAGTTAGTTAACACAGCTAACTGGTTTTAAAAACTCTAAACTGGTTTTAATTCAGTTTTAAATGAGGCACCTGTAAAATAAAATGTATTTAGCTCACTTTCTGAATGCTAAAACATTTTCCACTAACATTTTATTGTTATTTAGCTCACCGTTCTTACATTTAGCTAATGTAATTGTTAAATATGTTAACATGGAAATGTGTGAATCTCATTGTAAATGTTATATGTTAAAGTTTACATTCAAGTATTTCAGAATGAAACACTCTTTGCCATTGGCGCTCGGCTCTTATGACATCATTATCCTGCAACAAAGCTAATGCTGCTAGTGTTGCTGAAGACAATATTTAAAATGTAAATTCAAAATGTGTTTATTAAAATCAATATTGATGGTTCCTGTGGTCTGGCAGTTTGAAACGCAGCTCAGACACCAGTCAGGAACCATTAGCGGCATTAGCAGCGCTAGTGGTGGCTTTTGTCTCAGGATGATGATGTCATAATAGCCGAGAATCAACAGCAAAGACTGCATTCCATTCTGAAATACTTAAATGTGAACTCTAATTTAGCCACAACATTTAAGATTTAATTCTTACATTTAGGTTTAGGATTTAATATTTATACATAACATTCAACATTTAGTAAAAAATTAGCAAGATGTAAGAAATGTGAGCTAAAAAACAACAAAATGTTAGTGGAAAATGTTTTTAGTATTCAGAAAGTGAGCTAAATAATGAAATGTTGGTGACATTTTTAACGTTTTATTTTACACTTGGTGCTCCACAGTTTTACAGATATAAATTTGACCTGGTAGTGTCTGAGCCAGGGGTGTCACTAAGTTTTAAGGACAAGGGGGGCTTAGCCCCCAGGAGATGCACAGAATTTTTTTATATACTATACTTATATTGTGTGTGTGTG
>NW_013952949.1:216284-217961 GCF_001266775.1 Austrofundulus limnaeus
CATCACATTGAATTTTTGTAAAAAAAAACAACATTTTTTTACACCAAAATAATTTAGGGGGCTTTAAAATATTTTAGCCCCCCCTAAAATAGGCCTAGTGACGCCACTGGTCTGAGCTGAACGTCACATAATAACACACGAGGTCATGTATAACATTATTTTTGAGCTCTGACAGTTTTTATTATCAGATGATTTGAGTCCCATCAGGAGGTCTGATTTATTTAAAGAACAGAACAGCTTGAACAGAAGGARCGGGTTTGGTTCTCTGGACTTTCTGTCCCCATCGTTTAGAGTTCAGCTGGTATTTTCCCAGTATGCACAGTGTGGGACACTTCATTTAACATGAAAACTGTTTCTTTTAGCTGACTAAAATCAGCTGTGAGGCTGGGAACATGCAGGCGACATTCTTATCGCTCTGAGTGTTTACACATGTGGTCTGGGTTCTCTTTAGATCTGGATCAGTTCTACCTGAGATCTGGACCGTCTGAGCTCAGACTGACAGAGCCTTGCTGCTGCAAAAATAACCAGCTCTCACTAAAAACTTTATTTAATCTTCTCAAACAAGTGAAACTCTTTAAATTCCTCAGAGGTTCAGTAGAAAACTGTTTCCCCTCTCATCCATCTTCTCTGTTTCTGGGATTTCCAGGCTTATAAGTCATTATAATAATTACAATAACAGGGTCGTTAGGGTCACAGGAGTCTCTGAGCTGTGATTTAGATTGATCGTTTTTTATGTTTACTCTTTCATTTTTTCCCCTTTTGGTTATTATGTTAGTATTTTCTGTGTTCTGTTCCTGTGTTTTCTCTGCATCGTCAGTTGTGTTGATACAACACATTTAAAAAAACAGCACTGTTGACCAAAGTGTGGAGGTTCAGAACAAAAGGAAGAACCATCAATTTAAAATTAGTTAGAATAAAACAAACCAGAACATGAAAATATCAAAACCTCAGATGGAACTCAACCTGGACCTGAATTAAAAGTCAGGTGGGGTTTAAAGATGAACTGCAGTATGAACATCGAGGGGCAGGTTGAGCCTGAGGGGTCCGAACCTCTGAGCTTTAAATCAGACCTTTGTTGTCAAAGTCAAAAGTTTCAGTTAAATATTAAAAGCTTTAACGTGATTAAAAAAGTGTCTTAAAATCAACACAAAAACAAACAGGCAGCTGGAGACACTGGACCACTTCTCCAGTAGTTTACTCCCTCTGCTTTAGCTCCGCCCACTCTCACCTGTTCCCAGTCGTCATCTAACACAGGTGTCTCCACTTCCTCGTTAACCTCAGCCGACCGTCTCTTCTCACTCCCGCCTCAGTTTAGCACATAAAAATCACATTGAAACAAATCAGTCAACACAGACCAGGGGCGGTTCTAGCCTAGGGGCGGGGCCACAGAGGCATTGGCCCCAGCTGAAATCTGATTGGCCCCTGAAGTGCCCCTGTCCTGTCACTCACCTGTCCTTTACCTGGGAGTGATGAATGTGGATGCAGTTCCATGTTCAACCACTAGTTGTGCTAATGAGTCAAATAGTAAAGTCCAGAATGAATCAAGCTGACAGAATTCTTCTTCTCTTTAGGGGAGTAAGAAAATATCGATACATTGGCTGTGTCCAAAACGGCAGGACGGGTCCTCC
Organism: Austrofundulus limnaeus; assembly: GCF_001266775.1. Taxonomy (NCBI): domain Eukaryota; kingdom Metazoa; phylum Chordata; class Actinopteri; order Cyprinodontiformes; family Rivulidae; genus Austrofundulus; species Austrofundulus limnaeus. The sequence goes on from NW_013952949.1 coordinate 217,913, forward strand.
GAAGGTCGAATTTGTCGGCCGCATACGTCACAGCGCCGCAACGAAGGAC
>NW_013952949.1:218766-219918 GCF_001266775.1 Austrofundulus limnaeus
AGCATTAGCATTGTGAGTAAACATTAGCTTTTTTTTCAGTAAGAGGTTTTTATTTAATAGAATTTTTGGACAAAAAAATCGCAATATGTCGCAATATATTGCCTTGCTTACAGTATCACAATATTTCGGGATATATRGTATCGTGACCCCTCTGTTATGATATGTATCGTATCGCCAAATTCTTGCCAATACACAGCCCTACTTCTCTTCTTAAGAAAATTTGAAAAATCCTGCAAAAAAATCTTTCAACTGACAAATGACGGCTGGATTTTGTCACATGTTGTGTGTTGGAGAATATTTTATCTATGTTCAGTAAAATGTATGAAAAACTGCTAAGGATAATTTACTGTGCAAGATTTTTTTGGTACCACTTTAGGCTCCTCTTATAGATGGCTTATAAAGAGTTTAGATGGGTTGCTAATTCATCTGTAAACACTTTATAAATCATTAATAAATGTTTATTGTGCAATAATTAAGGATGAGAAAGAAAACTGTTTCGTTTCTTTCTCACCAAATAATGAGCCAAATCTGTTCACATACATATTACATCTAAAGGGTGTTTATTAAACATTTTAAACAAGGTTACTACATTGTAAGTACAATAACAATAAGAAACACATATTTTAACATAAAATATTGTTCTGTATTACTGTATTGTACAAATTCACCACTGTCAGTAGGAGACTTTGCGTAAAGTGCAATACAGTACAGTATTTATAAATGACAAATAAACATTTATAAATGCCAAAAATTAGTCTTTAATGTAAAATATCATCATTTTTTAAACTTAGTGTTGATTATCAATATTATAAGCTATCGATCAAACATGTACGTAACTACTATCAACAATGATGAAGTTTCAAAAAAGTAAAAAAATATATAATAATACGTCATCACACCAAATGATTCCACCCCATCCAAAATAGTGTACATTTTTACACTTTACAATAAGGATCCCTTTAATATTTGTGTATATTTATAACGCAGTAATACAGTACAATATGTTAAAATATGTTTCGTAATTCCTAATCATTATTGTGCTTACAAGGTAGTAAACACCACTCTATGAATATTGTGGCCCCTTGATGGCCACTTACTCAGAAAAATCCTAGATCCGCTCCTGACACACACACACACACACACACACACACA
>NW_013952949.1:220762-222009 GCF_001266775.1 Austrofundulus limnaeus
TCACACCGAGGACCTATCCACGTCATCATTTACCCAGAATGCTTTGCATGTTAAAATGGCTCCGTCCGTGTTAAAATATATTTTTAAAAATTTACAAAACTAAACATCCTACAGTATTTTTACAGTCTTTATTTTACAGTTAAAATATATGTTTATCAAATAAAGTCTAATGTTCCAACTAATCAGGGATCCCTTTAAAACATGGAACTGCTCATATTTCACATTAAAGTTAGATATTGTATTTTTAAAGACTACAGGTCAGTGTTGTCCTGAGCTGTCGAACACATCATTGCTCTGAAATGTTATTACCCAAAACTGAGACTTAAGTGGGATGATTTAAATCTGTGAGTGGTGTCAGGTAAAATAAGTACAAAACTAAATGCAAAGTATAGATAATGTTTTCTGTGGTGGACCTGGCAGACCRGCTGCAGCACAAACAAGGACTCTGCATCAGGTCTTTGCACCACCATCATCTTCTGAGGCTAAGGGTGTATTCACAGCAGGAAAGTCTTGTGGTCCATTCATTTGGTCCAGATTAAATCAGACTTTATTTTGTCATTGTGCTTTTTTGTGAGAGGTCTGTAAACAAACTGTAAACAAAGCTACAGGGGGGGCGATCATTGCTCTGGGGGCAGGACAGAGCACAGACCRGGAAAGAAAGATGAAAGTTTTTTCACTTTAATGCAACATTGTTCTGAAGACCGCCTGAACCCCCGCGCCATTTTTTTCCTTGCTAAACATGGAGAAAACGATCGCATTCTTGTGTGTCTTCTTRAGCAGATGTGTTCTGTGTGCATCTGCTCAAATATGGAGAAGGCACAGTGTCTCCTCGTTGCTCCCAGGTCCATCCACGGCTCATTGTTTGTAGCGTCCATGTAGCGTTAGCAACAATGAAGGGCTTAAATTAATAACAATGGTGGCTTGTGAAGTCCAAAAAGACAAATGTTTCCTGTAGTTGGTTTGGCTCAAAGCCAGTCTGTGTTAAGTGAACTGCACCAGAGCAGACCAAGACCACCTCAAACAGTGGGTCTCTGTCTGGTTGTTTGGGCCGCACCAATGAGGGAAACCAACTCTGGTCTGTTTAAAGCAGACCAACTGTGTCAGGTGTGAATACACCCTGAAAATGTAACAATGGCTTAGGTCCTGGTAGGACATACAGCAGGTAAAAAAGTATTGAACACGTCACCATTTTTCTCAGTAAATATATTACTAGAGGAGCTAATGACATGAAATTTTCACCAGATGTT
>NW_013952949.1:223337-225510 GCF_001266775.1 Austrofundulus limnaeus
AACATCTGGTGAAAATTTCATGTCATTAGCTCCTCTAGTAATATATTTACTGAGAAAAATGGTGACGTGTTTAATACTTATTTTACCTGCTGTATGCTGCCAGGCATGTTGTGGATTCCTGAGGTGAGTGGAAGAAAACGAGCCTTTCTGTACTGTCGGTTGAGAACATTGAAAATGTTCACATACCTGGATTATTGATAGCAGGATTTCTGCTAACTGGGGTTGGTGGATACTTGGCCTATCGTGAAATTCGAAAAGTGTCAGCAGCAGTTCGCCATTGAGAGTTCCCAGTGAGACTGTAGCAGCCCCCCAGTTCTTGACAAAGTTCAGCGCAGCCTCGACGGGTGATTTTAAGCCTTTTTATTTTCATCTGGTGCTCCTTGATCACCAAATCACCAAATCACCAGGATCGCCAAGATTTCCCACCATGTTTGCTATTTCTTGTTTTTCTTCAACACAAAAGGGAACAGCCTTTCAGTGGCTGCGGCCTCAGGCACTTGTCCCACTATGTCTGTCTCTTGGATGGGTTGTACGTTGTGCTCTGTACAGTGACAAACTTATTCTGACTCTAATCCCATTTCAACCTTAGATCTCTTTTTTAGGGTCCTCCTGGTCCTGAAGGCAGCCTAACATCACCTTTTTGGCCTGTGAGAAGAAAACCAGAGTACCTGGTGAAAACCCACACAAGCCTGAGACCGAGATGGTCCACGTCAACTACACTCCAACGACACCGTGACTACCTCCTRGAACACTTGAGCCAAACTGTGAGCTGCCTCAGATCTGATGGAGTTTACTCCCCTCCTGGATTTATGGATGGCTGTGATATTAGACAAAGCAAAGTTGGAGTGTATCAAGCAAGATTATAGTACTGAGACGGGTCTTAAGACCACTTTTTGATGGTCTTGGTCTTATCTTGGACTTGGACATTGAGGTTTTAGGATTTTGTCAGAATATTGTCCAGTTTATTTATTAACATCTTTGTTTTCATTAGACATAAAATGTTCTGATTCAAATCTAAGAGCGACTCATTGCTAATRATGTATTTTTGTTAGCGCAGTCAATCATCTTGAAGTTGAAATCTGAGTAGTTTTTTTTTCTTGTTTGATGGAAATGTCTTCCTTCCCCACAACCATCTGTCTTCTCAGTCTGAAATATGAACAAGTTAAATGATTATAAAACCACAGCTCCTCCCTCTGCTCCCTGTCATGGTTTTATAAATCCACAATAAACGTCTCTGTGATCCTCTGATACCTGCATGAATCAGCCTGACAGGAGATGTTTGTTTGTGTGACAGGAGATGTGTTCTTAGATTGACACAGTGAACACATTATTGTTGTTCTGCTGTTATTACTTGTCGTTGCTCGAGGCTGCTGCTCCACCACATCAGACAGACGAGACCGTGTTAAAAATAACACTTGATTCTGTTCTGCTGTCGGCTGCAGGAGCAGCTGTGAAGTTTGTGAGTCATCTTTTTTTTATTTCAACCACTGCAACAAATTTAAAGCTTCAGAACACAGAAACAACAGAAACATGTTGTCTGACTGTAGACTTAAAGCTGAATGTAGTGAGTATACTCCACAACAACACTTTCTGTCACTTTCCACTGTTGGTTCTGTCAGCGCAGCTTTAAACTGGTTTTAATCAGTGGGAACATGTTAGTGGGTGAAACACAGAGCGTGACCAGATTAAAGTGGAAGAACAGWCCTGCTGAAACAGTTTGAATCAAAGTGGGACTACTGAAGCTCTGCTGGCTCAGCTTTGTGAAGACTGGTTGTTCATTCGTACTATTTTTATAACAGAACTGATTCTAACTATTATCTCTGCTTTCTGGAGTTCAAAGATGAGTGTCAGCAGTTTAGACCCAGCTCGCCCTGACGTGAGCTACAGATTTTAACAGCACCACTCCAGGTTTGTGTCTTTATCCATCTTTCACCGTCTCACTGGTGAAGAAAGGCAAGACGAGCATTCAGGTCTGTGAGCCGTCACATCGAAACAAGGATTACAGTGTAAATCCTTGCCCGCCCCGTTTATCGAGGAGAAAGTAGTCAATCCGTGAATAGCTCTTATGAACAGGGGAAAAGAATGAATATCGTCTCAGGGTCAGTTTACGAAAACGCCACATGTCAACCACTCCATAGGTATTAAGAAATGAATTAATTGACTGGGCCGATTT
>NW_013952949.1:225784-227620 GCF_001266775.1 Austrofundulus limnaeus
CTGAAACACCTGACCAGACCAGCGCCTGCTTAGATTTGCACTGTCTGCCTTACGCAAATGGGTCTCCTGCAAAAAAGTAATATTAGCATCAATTTGTCTTAAATGTGTTATAACTTTCCTAAATTTCACTGGACRATTGAGGGATTTCACATTCCAACTCACACTGTTAACTGGGTGACTGTTGATGAACCTGGTAATATTAGAACTGCTCATGTATGGTCAATTGGACTGTAGTACAATAGACACAAACCATCACAAAAAAATAACCTGAAAAAGACATTCTCAAAACAAATAGATCCGGTATAGTCCCACCCCTTTCTCCTAAAAAAACACGGAGAACCCAACAAACAAAAAATCCACACATATGTGCTTATATTGGGGGGCTTAAGTCCCTGTCTGGACTCCCGCCACAACTAATAACAATAACAAAAATAAAGAAAGGGGTTCCCTTACTTTAAAGTATTATTACTGTTTATGCTCCTTGCTGTACTGATAAATAAATCACTAACTAAGATCCAGACAGACCCCCTGTGAAACTCTCGTACATAGAACAAAAAGAGGAATGTTGTCCCTGAGAATAATGTCTAAAATTAAATCAAGGTATAATGCGGGACATAAAGTTAGAAGGTTCATTACAACCTGACAYTCATAATGGATCGATGAGGGTTGGACCTGCGGTCAACGCCGGTCCTCGTTGTCCGTCGCTGAGATGATCCTCTTTTTAARGTAGTCCATTGCTTTATTGGCATCCAGGAACTCCATGTTTTCCTCCCCATGAGAGATGCGGAGCCGTGCAGGAAAAAGCAGGCCATAGCGAACATCTCGTCGTTGCGAAGGAGCCTCCTCACCTCCATAAACTCTGCTCGAGCCTTGGCCACAGCTGCTGTGTAGTCAGATGTGATGATAATCGGTGTCTCTTTAAAACGAAGAGGACCACGACTCCGAGCCCGACGCAGTATTTCCACACATTCTTGATAATAGTGCAGCTTAGCGACAATAACCCGCGGCTTATCGCCTGACCTGTTTCCACCTGGAGAGCGATGGGCTCGGTCCACCAGTGGCTCTTTATCCATCTGTAGYACCTCTGCTAGCAGTTTAGCCACTGCTGAAGTGGAGCTGGATTCTGGTGTTTCAGGAACATCAATAATCCGCACATTGCACCTTCTCATGCGCCCTTCCAAATCGTCACACTTCTTTTTGAGCCCAATGACTTCTTCTTTCAGTTCCAACACGGTGGTGCGCAGAGAAACAACCTCTTCGGACCAGGTTGACAAGCTGTCCTCCACCTCTTTAACACTCTGTTTCACATGGTCCAGATCTGCGCGCAGTAGCATCGTGCCGTTAGCCACCTCCGCTCTCACCGCTTGTAGCTCCCCTTTAATAAGAGTAAACTCTTCAGCCAAAGCTGATTTTATTTCGGATTTGACCACAGCTGAGAGATCGGATTTTATAGCGGCAAGAATGTCAGACTTCAAGGAGAGTGCGTCCACCTCGCTGCGGGAGGGAGAGGAGGGCGCTGAAGGTCCGGCTTTAGCTTTAGCTGCAGTTAGCTCCGAGGCGGCGTCAAGCCTAACAGTCGCAGAGCTGGAATGTTTGCCTTTCCTCGAGTTTGTCGCCATTCTTCTACTCTTCCAGGCAAGAATCACTCAGAGGTCGAGTCCGGACAGACCAAATGTTCAAAACAGCAAGGACATTTAGTATAGAACAACAAACAGAACAAGTCGGAGTGGGAGCCACGCGACACACGTCTCACTCCTCCGCCATCTTGCCCCACCGGTATTAATTTATATTTTCAGATCTTCCAAGGTGCCAATTATGGAACTCTCTGTGCATTGT
>NW_013952949.1:228707-230015 GCF_001266775.1 Austrofundulus limnaeus
CTAACATGTAAAACTGAAAGACGTTCTTTTTCTCGTGATTGAACATTTTATAATCTTTATCCACACATAGTTATGCATCTGTACCTAAATTACTGCACACAGGAGTATGTTTGTAAAAAAAAAAAGCTTCAATTTTGTTTTTGATTGGATGTTTTGTTGAGAATGTTAGATTTCTCATGTGTGAGCTGATGACATGATCAGAGTAAAACCAGCTTCTAATAAATTTTATTTAGCTCTCTGTGGGTTAATATTACAACACTTCTCTAAGTCGTCATGTGGAATAGCAAACATTGCAGCTCAGAGACTGAATGAGTCTGTTTACCTGCCTGTCTTATCACCTCCACCTGATGAAAACGTCATAAAAGGGCTTAAAACTGRAACATTTTATCACACTGAGCAGAAACAGACTTCATGTCAGTCACTAGCAGGGTTCTGGACTGGTTAGATACAACTGGACCAACTCAGAGTCACAGTACTGATGAACTCTGTAAACATTYATAATTCAGTTTATGGACTTTTGTTTGTAGAATCAGAACAAATCAGTCAATTAAAATAAGGTATTTTTCCAACTTTTACTTTTGACGTGACAATGTGAAAAAACAAAACCTTAGTGAGGAACACTGGGGTTTAAAATAACAGTTTAGTTTCAGACTGCTTGTTGATCAGAACTCAGGCTGTGATCTGACAGGAACAACTGTGAGATGAGACGAGAAGACATGGGCAAGACGAGATGAGACAGGATGTAATGGAACGAGACAAGAAAAGATGAAATGAGATGAGCTGAGATGAGATGAGACAAGATGAGGTAAGATGAGTAGAGACGAGACAAGAGGAGATGAGACAAGAGGAGATGAGATGAGGTAAGACGAGTAGAGACGAAACAAGATGAGATGAGATGAGATGGGATGAGATGATAGGATAGGATGATACGATAAGATGAGATGGGACGAGATGAGGTAAGATGAGTAGAGACGAGACAAGAGGAGATGAGACAAGATGGGATGAGATGAGGTAAGATGAGTAGAGACGAAACAAGATGAGATGAGATGAGATGGGATGAGATGATAGGATAGGATGATACGATAAGATGAGATGGGACGAGATGAGGTAAGATGAGTAGAGACGAGACAAGAGGAGATGAGATGAGATGAGATGGGGCGAGATGAGGTAAGACGAGTAGAGACGAGACAAGACGAGATGAGATGAGATGGGACGAGATGAGGTAAGACAAGTAGAGACAAGATGAGATGAGATGATAGGATAGGATGATACGATATGAGATGAGATGGGACGAGATGAGGTAAGACA
>NW_013952949.1:231363-234129 GCF_001266775.1 Austrofundulus limnaeus
AGATGAGGTAAGACGAGTAGAGACGAGACAAGATGAGATGAGATGATATGGGACGAGATGAGGTAAGACAAGTAGAGACGAGACAAGATGAGATGAGATGATATGGGACGAGATGAGGTAAGACGAGTAGAGACGAGACAAGATGAGATGAGATGATATGGGACGAGATGAGGTAAGACGAGTAGAGACGAGACAAGATGAGATGAGATGGGATGAGATGATAGGATAGGATGATACGATGAGATGAGATGCGACGAGATGAGGTAAGACGAGTAGAGACGAGACAAGATGAGATGAGATGAGATGAGACGAGATGGGACGAGATGAGSTAAGACGAGTAGAGACAAGRTGAGATGAGATGAAAGGATAGGATGATATGAAATGAGATGAGATGGGACGAGATGAGGTAAGATGAGTAGAGACGAGATGAGATGAGATGGGACRAGATGAGATGATAGGATAGGATGATACGACATAAGATGAGATGGGACRAGATGAGATAGGATATGATATGTGATGAGATAGGATAAGATTAGATGGGACAAGATGAGACAGGATAGGATGATATGAGATGAGATGGGATGAGATGTGATGATAGGATAGGATGATACGATATGAGATAAGATGGATGGGATGAGATGAGATAGGGTATATGTGATGAGATAGGATGAGATGAGATTAGAAGGGATGAGATAAGATGGGACGAGATGAGATGAGATAGGATAGGATGATATGATATGAGATAGGATGAGATGAGGTAAGACGAGATGAGACGAGACGAGATGAGATAAGATGGGATGAGATAAGTTGATTTGGGTTGAGATGAGAAGAGTTGAGATAAGACAACAAGTCTGCATGAGATAATTTGAGACAAGATGGGTTAGGACTAGATGAGATGAGATAATACGGGACAAGATGATATAAGATGGGACAAGACTAGATTAGATGAGTTTAGACGAGACAGGACAAAAAGATAAAAAAGACAAGATGAGGCAAGACGAGACTAGGTTAGATGAGTTTAGACGAGACAGGACAAAAAGATAAGACAAGATGAGGCAAGATGAGACTAGATGAGATAAGACTAGATTAGATGAGTTAAGATAAGACACGGTGTGATATCATGAGACAGGATAGGACAAGACAAATCGAGATGAGACAAGATGGTGACAGGCGGTGAAGGATGAGGATGACAAAGTTTTTTTGTTATCCTTCTTGTTCTTTTTCTTTTATTTCTTTTTGTTTTTATCAGCCCAGGTTTCACTTCTCAACCCGCCTGTAAAGACTTCAGTCTTTTTCTCATAGAGACGGGGGTCTGCTCGTCCTTCTCTTCCTCTTGAGTGGTTTCAGTTCATTTCTGGCTCCCTTCTTCCTGGTATTTCAGATACTTTGGGATCTATACATCTGTCACCACTGTCTTCTTCTCTGCTTGTTGACCACAGTGTCCTGTTGGTTTGACATCACCTGTTTGTTAGTCTGAAGTCCCACAGCATCTTAGCCCATCCATTCTGCGCCACCCATCGTGTGGCTCCAGAACTTAGAGTCCATCCTCGGCACAGATGTTCCTGTGTGGTATTCCAACCACTTGGTTATGGCTGTGGCGGCCATCTTGAATATTTAAATTTAACCAGTTGTAAATATTTATGCAATGATTAGTTTTTCAGAGKTTTGTTAAAATGTCTTCAGTGATTCATRAGATGTATTGACTTCCATTCATTTTTCAGTCATTTTTATAGCCTGGCCCTGATTCTTTACCCTGAACCYAACTCCTCACCTAAAATCAGCATCAATACCCAAAGAGACCAGGCTTTGGTCTCCATGATGAGCATTAGGTCCCCATAAGGATGTTTTTCTGGAGAATGGTCTGCTAAATGTACATAATGTGTCCAAACACACAGCCTCAATCAATAAAAAGCTTTAATTTTTTTTTGTGTCAAACAGTTTTTGTGCAGTTCTCCACATCAGTTCAGTGACAGGAGGACCCTGTCCTCTTCAGAACTGCTCAACCAGAACGGATCTCATCGTGTATTTTTTACATGAAACAGTTGAGCAGGTTCTGATCCAGCCTTCTTCTGGGTGACTAGCAGCACAGCAGTCTCTAATAGCATGTGGCAGCTAGCATGTGAAGAATGTGAGGCTGAAAACACCGGACCTTTGGAGACGTCCAGCACTGGAGACAGTTTAATTCAGATCACTGTGTTACACAAGTCAGGCTGTGGTAGGAAATATATATATACTGTTTATATAACAACCAAACACCATCTTATATCATAGATCTTATTCTGCATTTAGATTAACTGAAACATATCACCAGACGGACTGTTTATGAATTAAAACATAAAACCTGAGAGAAGAAAAATTAAAATTGTTAAGAATTTCTTGAGTAAATCAAACTTTTCATATCAGATTAAAGAGTTTGGATCAAACTGTGCCTCAGCTGGTATACAGACTGCATGTAAGAAATGAGCAGATTCTTCAAAAGATTCAGTTTAAAACCTTTTTTTATGCTGAGAGACAGAGACAAACATGAGCTATTAGTTATAATTCTTTTGAGTCTTTGTCCCTCAGTGAGGAAATCATGAAAAACCCTTGTTTTAAATCATCCGTCAGACATTTATTCTCAGTTTTTATCTGAATTCTCAGATTTTTCTTCCTGTCAAATTCAGAATAGAATTTAAAATATTACTCCTAACATACAAAGCTCTCAACAACCAAGCTCCATCATATATTAAACATCTTATTGTTCCACACTTTCCTAACAGAGCACTT
>NW_013952949.1:234146-236418 GCF_001266775.1 Austrofundulus limnaeus
GTTCTGTCCTGCTCTGCACACAGAGCAAGGAGCTCACAGGTCTCAGAAAATAAAATACACACTGAAAGTGTAAAGGTGGGTATTATTGTGTATTACATATTTTCAAGCACATAGTTCAATCAAATAACTATGTTACCCTCAGTTGTTAGGAAAACGCTGTATATGTTATAAAAAGGAAAAAAATTGTATAGGTCCTCTGGATGGGTTCTTCTTTAATGAAACATTTCGTCTCTCCTCCAAGAGACTTCTTCAGTCTGAGAGTTTCAGGCAAAATTCCAGCTGTATATATTATAGTTTCTGTCCGTGAGGCTGACACTCTGTCTGCTTTAAAGACTTTTAAGATTAGACTGAAGACTTTCCTTTTTCATAAATCCTATAGTTAGACTTAGGTTTCCTGAATTATTCTTCATTTCTGCTGCTATAGACTTAGACTGCTGGAGCACAAACTGAGCACATTTCCTCACTCTGCTGTTGTCTTTAGTCTCTCTTCTCTACATGTTTGTTATAATTAATTCTGTCAATAACATGTGTTTTCTTTGTCTCTTCCAGAGGAGAACACACCTGGACCAGTCCTGGACCAGTTCTTCTGTATCAGGATTTCTTGCCTGGTTTTCAACGTTCATCTCAGGATGAAGGTTGTATCGACCTGCTGCTTCTTTTAACATACACCACTCACAAAAAGTTAGGGATGTTTGGCTTTCAGGTGAATTTAATGGAAAATGTAAAAAGTTCATGCTACAGTGATATCATATCATGAAAGTAGGACTTTAAGTAAAAGAATGCACTGGTGATTTCCTCATCTCAAACAATTTATTGAAACAAAAGTTAACAACAATGGTGGGTACACCACAACAAAAAATTTCAACGTCTCAATAACGCGTCATGTGCCTTTGAGCATCAATTACAGCTTGACAATGACGTCTCATGCTGTTCACAAGTCCTCTTATTGTCTGCTGGGGCATGGTATCCCACTGTTCTTGAACGGCAGCCCTCAGGTCATTCAGGTTCTGGGGTGCAAAGTTTTGAGCCTCTACAAGGCGACTCAGCTGATCCCACAGGTTTTCAATGGGATTCAGGTCTGGAGAAAGTGCAGGCCGTTCCATTTGAGGTACACCAGTCTCCAACAGCCGTTCCCTGATGATGCGACCTCGATGAGCTGGAGCATTGTCGTCCATGAAGATGAAATCAGGCCTGTGTTGTTCATGTAGGGGCACAGTCACTGGATTAATGATGTGATTCAGATAGCATGGGCTTGTCACTGTACCATTCACAAAGTGTAGGCCAGTTCTGTACTAAATGGACACACCTGCCCACACTGTAACACCTCCACCACTAAAAGCTCGTCTGGTGACAACAGTGGCTGCTGCATAGCGCTCTCCTTGACGTCGCCAACATCGCTGGTGGCCATCATTTCTGCTCAACGTGAATCAACTTTCATCAGAGAATAGCACTGAGGCCCACTGGTCTCTCGTTCAGTGTAAATGCTCCCTRGCCCATGCAAGACAATGACACCTGTGTCTGGTGGTGTGGTCAGGTACCCTTGCAGGTCGTCTAGCACGCAGACCACACTGATGTAAATGGTTTCGAATGGTCTGACGTGACACTTGGGTGCCTCTCACCTCCCTTAACCGTGCCTGGAGTTGAGTGGTATTCATCATCCGGTTTCTCAGGGCATTGTTCACTATGTAGTGGTCATCAGCGTGGGATGTGGTCAAAGGATGTCCACTTCTACACCTTTCTGTGACTCTTCCAGTCTCTCGGTATCTCTGTTACAACCTGCTGATGACACTCTGTGACACTCTAAGCTCAGTGGCCACGTCCGTCTGAGAATGTCCTGTTTGAAGCCTCCCAATGGTAAGGTACTGTTGATCCATTGTTAGGTGTCGTCTTGGTCTCATGACGTCAAAATGTGAACAGCATGATGAGAACGACTGTTTAAACACCAGCTCTAACTGAACCAGGACGTTTATTGGTTGATTCAAGGATCAAACACCTGCTGTGAATTTTGCCGTTAAGCTCCTCGTTAGAAAACAGCAACTTGTGCAAAAAGAACTGAAACATTTAACAGTTGGATATTTGCATTCAAAAGCTTAGAGAAGGTCACATTAAGCTCACCTGTAAAGGTTTAAATGCATTTTAGGCTCGTCCTGAAATTTAACCCAAAAGCCGAATATCCCTAACTTTTTGTGAGTAGTGTATATTTTTATAATAAACATTTTGTAGTAGATGAGAATGTGTTGTTTTATATCAGGTATTTAATTGAGTCTAAATG
>NW_013952949.1:236543-237725 GCF_001266775.1 Austrofundulus limnaeus
TATATTATATTATATTATATTATATTATACATATTTAAAGCAGTGTTAACAATTATTAAACAATATAACTATATTATAGCACTACTATGATTAAAAGCATTACAAAAGTATTTTAGCTTTTTTCTTACCTGTTTTAATCCATGCTGGATCAGATCCTGATCGAGATGAGGTAAGACGAGTAGAGTCGAGACAAGATGAGATGAGATTAAATGGGATGAGATGATAGGATAGGATGATATGAGATGGGACAAGATGAGGTAAGATGAGTAGAGACAAGACGAGACGAGATGTGATGATAGGATAGGATGATTCGATATGAGATGAGATGAGATTGGATGAGGTAAGACGAGATGAGACGAGATGAGATGAGATAAGATGGGATGAGATAAGTTGAGCTGGGTTGAGATGAGAAGAGTTGAGATAAGACAACATATCTGCACGAGATAATTTGAGACAAGACGAGATAAGACTTTAAATCCATGCTGGGTCGGATCCTGATGCTTTAAAAACGAGGCAATGAATCAAAACAAACCATTAGCCTCGCTAAAAGCAGTTAGCTTAGCCTGTTGCTAATCCAGTTCTTGGAAAATAATGGAGTGTAAACTCTCCCTCTGTCGTTCTGATGCTTTTCTTGTCCAGCAGATCGGGTCCAAGCTCTTTTACTTTAAGCTTCTCCTGGTGTGTTCTGGTCTAAAACACTTTTTTGTTTTAAGAAACTTAGCTAAGTTGTTTAGCGCCTCAATTTCTTGACATGTTAATGCTGTTCGCATCGTATCCGTCAGTCTACACCAAACCATGCCCACATACACTGGCACTGGAGGCACGTTTTTGTACGTCCACCCTAAATGTCTGAATCCTGTGGCTTTGGACTGATCCTGGGCTGAACAGAATTAGCCCCAATGAGCCACAAACCAAGGGGGCGTGGCGAGACGCCTGTCAATCATTCTGAACCAGGACACACATTACATGAAAACGGTCTGTGAAAAGTTAGCCCTGCAGAACGACCCTGGGATCTTCACAGGTGGTTTGGCACCAGTTTTTCTTGTAAATTTCACAAAACAAGATACATTATTTTTAAATTGTGTTTACTTTTAAGTTGTTATTTATAAATTGTATATAAATATATTATAATTTTATAATATTGTTTATGTGAAAAGTTAGCCCTGCAGAACGACCCTGGGA
>NW_013952949.1:237939-239300 GCF_001266775.1 Austrofundulus limnaeus
GCTGAACAGAATTAGCCCCAATGAGACGCAAACCGGGGGTAGGGGGGGGGACGTGACGAGACGCCTGTCAATCATTCTGAACCAGGACACACATTACATGAAAATGGGCTGTGAATAGTTAGCCCTGCAGAACAACACTGGGATCTTCCCAGGTGGTTTGGCACCAGTTTTTCTTGTAAATTTCACAAAACAAGGTACATTATTTTTAAATTGTGTTTACTTTTAAGTTGTTATTTATAAATTGTATATAAATTATATTATAATTTTATGATGTTTATTTTAACATTTTTATTGTGAACACCAGGGAGGGCTTAGCCCTACTAGCCCTCTTATACCAGCCGTCACTGATTGGTACAGTGTCCTGATTTGAATTTTGTTGTGTTTAGCTAAACTGAATTAAACTTAGTGGATGTAAACTTCTGACCTCCACAGCATTAAGGACCTCTTTCAGCTGATGAGGTTTCTGCATGTGAGTGGAACCAGAACCCAGTACTGGTACATTGGACTCCTGACTTTAATCCGTGGCTCTCCTGGGGTCTCATTTATAAAGGATTACGTGGAAACCATCCTAAAAGTGAACGTACGGCAAAAAGGCGGAAATGGCGTACGCCAAAAAATAATTCAGTTTTATAAAACCGTGCGTACGCACGTTTCTGCGCATCTTTCCTTTATAAATCACAGCCACACGTCAGAGTTTGTGCACGAGGTCCCGCCTCAGGTTCTACCCTCTACACGCCCACACTCAACCATAAACAGTCAATGTAAAGTACCTCATGAATGTTAAGATGTATTTAAATCAGTCAGCTGATCCGTGATTGGTTCAGACACGCTCCGTCGTGAGTCTGGAGGTTGACAGGTGCTGACTGACAGCTGCTCACCTGAACAGAATGTCTGTAACTGACACAGATTTTCACTCTTTTGCTTTAGAGTAATCTAACAATTTTTATTTAAAAAAATCAGCTTCAAATTAATTTTCTCTCAGAGGCTGCAGGACGATAAAAACAATAAAAATTAAATTAAATAAGTCAGATAAAATTAGAAATAAGTCCACCGCTCTTCTCCGAGTCCTCTTCCCCTCCTGCCTGCTCTGTTATCCGTGGCAGACCCTCCCCCACACGCACACACACACACACACACACACACGCCCCCGCCCGCGTGCGTGACAAACACGGACTTTAAACGTGAAGGTTTAAAACATCCACATTGGCGAGGTGGATGCACCCTGCGCGTGTATCCAAAGCGTGACTTTTGCTGTCCTGCTGTTGTTGTCGGGGTCTGTGGGTCAGGGAGGGGTCTGTGGGTCAGGGAGGGGTCTGCGGGTCGGGGAGGGGTCTGTGGGTCAGGGAGGGGTCTGCGGGTCG
>NW_013952949.1:239711-241742 GCF_001266775.1 Austrofundulus limnaeus
GGTCAGAGCTGTGAGGCACCGCACATTTTCACGTCAAGTTTGGATTTTATAAATCACAACCTTGGAGTAAAAAGTGGCGTATGCAAGTTTCTGGGCTCAAATTGTGCGTACGCCAGTTTTATAAATCCGACCCCTGGTCTCTACCTGGAGTCTGTGCTTCATGTGAACCCTCAGCAACAAGTTTTATCGTGAACTCAACCTCATTTTTAAACCTTCCTTAATATAATCCATGTTTCTCAACTTGACAAGTGAGTTTTAATAGGAGTCATATAAACTGTATTTAAATCCATGACTTCACATTATTAAAATAATTATATAAAATGCTACAGTGGTAATATTTAATTTTGCTGCCATGTGAGGAGTTTATTGGAACAGTTTGTGTCTAAAGATAAAACTTTATTATTGAATAGATCTGACAAAGAATAAAACCAGAACGACCCTAAAGGAGTTCCATGTTTTTTGTACCGGTCCTTGAGTTCAGGTAACAGAACGTGTTGTTGGACAGCAGGACCTGATACCTGAGGATCCAGAGGGAACCCCACCTGGACCTTCATGCTGTGAACTAACAGAACTGACCACAGGACCATGTCAGGAAAACAAAGCAGTTCATGTTTCTAACTTTGAGCTGAGCTCTGTTGAAAGTAGATTAAATAAACTAAGCAGCAGTCAGCGCTAACACAAGTGTTAAAGAGACACGTTGACTTCGTATTAAAGCTGTTGTCCATCAGACTGGACTTTGTGAGCAGTTCAATCAGTTCTTACAGTTTGTGTTCCTCTGACTCTGCAACACAAACATCTACGCTTCTTCAGAACACCTCACCTGTTACCTTTACCAGCAGGTGTTTCAGGGTCTGGACTGGTTTCCAGTGACAACTTTACAGCAATATTGGGCGCCCAGTGTAAACTAAATCATCTGTGTTGTTTTCAGTGAAGACATTTTGAATTTACATTTGAAATATCATCTTAAGCAGCATTAGCGACATTAGCAGCGTTAGCGTTTGTCGCAGGATGATGACATCACAACAAAAGCCATGCACCAGCAGCTTTGTTCCATTCCAAAATTCTTTAACGTAAGCTAATTTAGCTGATTTAATTTTTACGGTTAGATTTAGTATTTTATATTTACATAAAATATTTAACATTTAGTAAGTAAAAAAAGGGATGGCACGGTGCCTCAGTTGGTAGATGTAGCATGTAATTTGTAAATGCTAATGTAAAATGTTAGAACTAGTATCAGGAGTTCCAAGTTCGCCTCTGGGAGAAAGTTAATTACAATATGAACAGTCGTGCATGAAAATAATGACAATCAGTTCAATTATTTCAATGAACACATAAATTATATCCGAACAAAACAGCTTTTCAATGAAGGTCTGTATCAACCCAAGTGTGGTTGCAGTCCCACAGTTCGTATGGCCCTACCAGGCTGTTTTATTGTTCATAGTTTGTTAGTTTGTATGTTTGTTGGTTTGTTTTTTTTTTTGGGGGGGTGGGGGGGTGTCATTGGAGTATATGGTTTTTTGTGGGGGAATTCAGGCTGCAGGGCCTCCTACCACACTGATGGAAGTTACAGTTGGCTTCTTTCAGGCTAGTTCTGGTTCCTCATCTCTGTTCCAGTTTAAACCAGTTGTGCTGAATGGGACTGGGTTCTGTCTGGTTTTGTCAGGTTCGTTCACAGTGAACTTATTAAACCATTAATCCTCACTGTGTGAACTGAGGTCCAGTCATGTTGGAACAGAGGGAGACCCAAAGTGTTGCCTGAGCTGAAGCATCAAAATGTCCTGGAATATTAAAGTGATCCATGATTAGTTGTAACATTAGACTTTATTTGATAAACATTTATTTTAACTGTAAAATAAAGACTGTAATAATACTGTAGGCTGTTTAGTTTTTAAATTTTTTAAACTAAAAGTTTTAAAATATATTTTAACACGGACGGAGCCATTTTATTTCCACACAAAGCATTCTGGGTAAATGATGACGTGGATAGGTCCTCGGTGCGAGGCTGCTAGCGAGCTATATCCACCCTGAAGG
>NW_013952949.1:243669-249238 GCF_001266775.1 Austrofundulus limnaeus
CACTTATGGTTTGATTTCTTTGTATGTATGGATCACTTGGGTTGTTACCAACATCTGGTGAAAATTTCATGTCATTAGCACCTCTAGTAATATATTTACTGAGAAAAATGGTGACGTGTTCAATACTTATTTTACCTGCTGTATATTTATCAAATAAAGTCTAATGTTACAGCAAATCATGGATCCCTTTAAGACGTCCTGACCAGAGACCCGGAGCCTAAACCCTGACTGAAACAACACAATATTAACTTTGTGCTTTAATGCTTCAACGTTAAAAAGGTTTAATCCAAATAAAGTTTTTTTCTCAGATAATAAAACTGCACCAGAGGTTTGTGAAATCCCAGCGATGATGATGAAATGAAAGAATTCAATCCAGTGTTAGGAAAGAAAATATTTATTGGTGAAAACATCTATTCACAGATACATGAGCGGTCATGTTCTGACACCATCTAACTTGGTAAACAGTGTTAAAATACCTGCGAGAACTTCTGTCAGAGATGAAAATACTTCAATAAAACCAAAGGTCATGTCGGATCTGATCGTTTCTTTTCTGTGGACTCAAATAAATTAGTAACAGAACAAATGACACCAACCTCTCAGTGCAAAAGTCCCGATGTAACAAGTATCAGCAACACTGACCGAAAAACTTCAATTAAAACGACGTCCAGATTAGCATCAAACTAGTCTTTGATGATTTTAGAGCTGCAAAAACATGAGACTAAATATTAGTCCAGGTCTATTACCAGTTTTTATTCACATTTTTATTCTGACAAATAGGTTTGATTTACAGTACTAAAATATCTATTTCTCAAGCAGCAATGTTAAAACACAAAGTGAAGAACTCTCAGGCACAACATTTCAAACGCAGCTGCATTTTTCTACAACTAAAAACCATGAGAGGAGGAAAAAATATTCAAATGAAAGAAATAAAGTCTAGTTTAAAGGAACATGTGTACAAAGTACAAAATAAAAACAGCAAAAAAAATTCAAAGTTTCTCAGGACTTAACAATCAACAGTGACTGATGAGGGACAAAATGGATATTTCCTCTGAATAAATACAAATGTTTGTGGGAGGTTTGATTCAGGACAGTAGTCAGCTTTTTGTTTTTATTTGCAATATTTGACCAATAAATGTTAGATTTAAATCTGTGTTAGGATCGTTACAGAATCTGTTTTCAGCTGGAGGAGTCAGACCCAGCGTGGGAGTGTCCTCACCTATAACCCAACAGAACCAACCAACTGTTCAAACAACCCGCTGACCCGGTTCTGTGTCCAACTGTTCGCACTCCACTGCCAAAGCAGCAGGACACACTCTGGAACACGTCTTTAATCTCTGTCCAAAAGGACAGATTGGACTCTTAACTTGGAGTTATTTTTTGTTTTAGACAGCTGCAGGTGAGGACAGGTGTGTTCTGGATACGTTTTTATGTCCCGCCCCCTTCTGGAGATGGGGTTAAAGTACCTGTGACGTGCACGTCCCTCAAATACAAAAAAGTCAAGAAAATGTCTTTTTATTTAAAAACTATTTGACAAAAAACACACGGTTTTCATGTTTTGCCACAAAACTGGCATTTTCTTCTTTAGAACTTGGCTCAAAGTGAAACAGGAAGTGACATCAAAGGGGAACTGTTTAAGAAAATGAACTCTGATCTTTATTTACTGAAACAATATTTGAACTCTCTTCATCTCTCTGATTGTGACTCAAAATAATCCAAAGAAACATCAGATTCTTCCCTACAGGGTTGTTAGTTATTCTCTGTTTACATTCCCCTTTGACATCACTTCCTGTTCCTGAACATAAGAATATCTAAACAACTGTTCATCTCAGCCACGTGAAAATACTTTTGCAACATGTGGTCAATATTATCTTTCTGAAAATGCATTCATATTTATAAAGAAAAATCGATGTCACAGGCACTTTAAACAACGTTTGGAGACCAGAAGAAGAAGTGAAAATGGAACTGTTAGTAGAAGGTCGGTCTCTGGTTGAACAGTAAAAGGATGAAAAGCTTCTCAGATTTAAACTGAGAGGAAGCAGAAACCATCAAAACTCATCGAATCCCAGTCCAGATTACACATTTCTGAGCACCTGTATGGAATTCAGAGCACACCTGAAGCAGGTTACACAACTGAACTGAACTGTGTGCATGTTTCAGGAAAGAGCTCTAAAGTCGATAACATTCAGTGTTTTCAGCAGATCATCTCTAAAATAACCAGATCAGATGTCATAAAGACATCCACAGCTGTCCACATCATTTAAATATATCTAATAAATCTTAGATACACACGTCCAAAGTGTCAGGATAACAATATATTTGAGTGTTTGTGACGTATCATAACTCGTCACATCAAACCCAGGATTGAGTCTCAAAGTTTTACTGTGAGGAGAAACAGGCAGATTTACTGTTTTCATTAAAATGTTTGCAATAATTGTATTTTGTTTAAATATATAATAAACGACTCATCCTTTGAACAAACTGAAATATAAATTTAAACGTTCTTTGAAGCATTATTTTGAATGGYAGCTACACAAAACACAATATGAGTTATATTATTTCCCTGTGAGCYAAGTGGAAACTCTTTAAACGGACATCAATAATTCCTCGTTAGAATAAACTAAAAAATAGGATTCGGACTAAATATTAATGTGTTTTTGTGATTAACAAGACAAAAGAAGTCGTATCTGTGAAGTGCTCGTGATCTCAGGAGGATCCAGGGATCAACATGTGGCTTGAGCAGGAATCTGGAAATACGCTGAGCTCGTTCTGACTTCATCCTCAGTTTGATGTGACGGCGCACAGATTAAAGATGTAAAGTTAAAATATGCTCAAACTGATCCTGATTCTTGGAAAATATCCTCCAAAGTTAAAGAGTTGTGTCAGTGTTTATTATCGGGACTTTCAGATGTTTTCTACATATCTCTGCTCTGTTAAAGGGATCCCCGATCAGTTGTAACATTAGATTTTATTTAATAAACATTTATTTTAACTGTAAAATAAAGACTGTAAAAATACTGTAGGATGTTTACTTTTTATCATTTTTAAACTAAAAGTTTAAAAATACGTTACACGGACGGAGCCATTTTATTTCCACACAAAGCATTCTGGGTAAATGATGACGTGGATAGRTCCTCGGTGCGAGGCTGCTAGCGAGCTATATCCACCCTGAAGGTTAATCTTGGACAATATCTGATGATCGACTCTTTTAAATGAAACCAGAGAGCGTTGACAGAGAGGAGAAGGTAGAAATGACTCAGCTGTAACTGAAAATATGGATGGAGGACAACAGTTTAGCTTGTTTGTCGCGCTATTTCTACCTTCTCCTCTCTGTCAACGCTCTCTGGTTTCATTTAAAAGAGTCGATCATCAGATATTGTCCAAGATTAACCTTCAGGGTGGATATAGCTCACTAGCAGCCTCGCACCGAGGACCTATCCACGTCATCATTTACCCAGAATGCTTTGTGTGGAAATAAAATGGCYCCGTCCGTGTAACGTATTTTTTAACTTTTAGTTTAAAAATGATAAAAACTAAACATCCTACAGTATTTTTACAGTCTTTATTTTACAGTTAAAATATATGTTTTTAAATAACGTCTAATGTTACAACTAATCATGGATCACTTTAAGTGTGTGAAGAGATGAAACCTTCACACACTGCTCATTTTTCCAGCTCAGGTTTAAAGTCAGGAGTTTAACTAAATAAAACTTTAATTTGTTAATTCTGAACCAATTTAACCCTTTAATCTGATTTTTCTTAATGTGAGACTTTCCTGAAATATTCAGAGAGAAAGTTGTTGCAAGTCGTACCTTTAAAATGTTACTTTGTGTTTGAGTGTTTCTCTACTGACGGACAGGTTAGTCCCAGCTTTCAAACAGATCTGGACTGAAACACAGCCCGCTGCTCCTCCTGGGGGTCTGACACCGGGGTCTGACACCGGGGTCTGACACCGGGGTCTGACACCGGGGTCTGACACCGGGGTCTGACACCAGGGTCTGACACCGGGGTCTGACACCGGGGTCTGACACCAGGGTCTGACACCGGGGTCTACACGTCCAGGTCGTCGGGTCTGGCCCGGCTGCTCATCCTGCTGCTGGCCCGGCTGCAGGGCCTGGCGTCGATCAGAGCCAGCGGCTGCAGTTCGTGTCCCGCTGACGGCGGCAGCTTCTTGTGCTCGTGGGCGTCGTCGGGAAAGTCAAAGGCTTGAGCGTGGGAGTTGGATATAGTACTTCCTCCACCGGTTTGTCCCAGCCGGTTCTGCTCGGTGGAGTAGTTGGCCCAGTTCTGCTCGGTGGCCTGTTTGTTGTAGTTGCGGCAGGAGCCGGTCCCCCGCTCCCCCGTGGCCAGCTTGTAGCCCGGCGGGGACATGGGGGAGAGCGGGGCGCTGGGGGACGAGCAGCCGTTGTAGTAGGCGTACTTGGTGGTGGACAGTTCCTTGGGGGTGGGGGTCAGGGTCCCCCCGCTGGCGTACAGGGCCGGCTGCTGTTTTCCCTTCACCCGGTCCTTGATCCTCTTAAAAAAGACGTAGAAGAGCTCGATGACGTTCAGCAGGAGGGACACCAGCGAGACCACCAGCATGAAAATGATGAAGACGGTCTTCTCTGTGGGACGGGACAGGAAGCAGTCCACCCTGTGGGGACACGGGGACCTCTCACAGGTGTACACGGCGGCCAGGCTGAAGCCGTACATGTACCACTGGATGACCAGGAAGCCCACCTCAAACAAGGACTTGAAAAAAATGCTGACTATGTAGGTTCTCAGCAGACCGCCCTTCATCTTGACCTTGCCGTGCTCCTCGATGCCGTACTTCAGCTTCTTCAGCTCGATCTTCTTCAGCGGCACGTCCACGTCTCCGCCGTCGTTCTGCACGGCCTTAAGCTCCTCCTCCTTGCGGTTGAGTTTCTGCTCCTTGCGGTGCAGGTAGAAGACGTGGGCCAGGTAGAGCAGCGTGGGCGTGGACACGAAGATGATCTGCAGGACCCAGAAGCGGACGTGGGAGATGGGGAAGGACTTGTCGTAGCAGACGTTCTCGCAGCCGGGCTGCTGCGTGTTGCATTTGAAGGCCGACTGCTCGTCCCCCCAGGCCGATTCCACCGCCGTGCCCAGGACCAGGATCCTGAAGATGAAGAGGACCGACAGCCACACCTTGCCCCCGGCTGTGGAGTAGGCCTGGACCTTGTCCAGCAGCCGACCCAGAGCGCTCCAATCACCCATCTCTGGAGAGCGTTACCTGGTGGAGCGAGGAGAGGAGAAGGTTTTACTGCAGTTCAGTCATGAAACAAAAACTAACAAAACCACGTTAGATCCCTTCATGGGATCAATCTTGTGCCAACAGGAACTGAATCTGAATTTCTCAGATTGAATCTGAATGTTCATAATTAGGGGTGTAAGAAAATATCGATACACTGAAATATCGCGCTATTTCATTTCCCGATACTGTATCGATATTCTAAAGCCCTGTATCTATTGTTTTATTCAGGTTTAAAATGTCAACTTTCCTGCCAGCCGTTCATTTTTATGTTGTAGTTCAGCCTCTGACCACTAGTTGGCAGCAGTGAGCCAGCCACTT
>NW_013952949.1:255209-257869 GCF_001266775.1 Austrofundulus limnaeus
GACCCTCTTTGGACCCTCTTTAGATCATCTTTGGGACTTGTAGAGACCCTCTTTGGGCCCTCTTCAGGTCTTGTACAGACCCCCTCTGGACCCTCTTTAGGTCTTGTTCAGACCCTCTTTAGACCATCTTTGGGACTTGTAGAGACCCTCTTTAGACCCTCTTCAGGTCTTGTTCAGACCCTCTTTGGACCCTCTTTAGATCATCTTTGGGACTTGTAGAGACCCTCTTTGGGCCCTCTTCAGGTCTTGTACAGACCCCCTCTGGACCCTCTTTAGGTCTTGTTCAGACCCTCTTTAGACCATCTTTGGGACTTGTAGAGACCCTCTTTGGGCCCTCTTCAGGTTTTGTTCAGACCCTCTTTAGGTCTTGCTCAGACCCTCTTTGGACCCTCTTCAGGTCTTGTACAGACCCCCTCTGGACCCTCTTTAGGTCTTGTTCAGACCCTCTTTAGACCATCTTTGGGACTTGTAGAGACCCTCTTTGGGCCCTCTTCAGGTTTTGTTCAGACCCTCTTTAGGTCTTGCTCAGACCCTCTTTGGACCCTCTTCAGGTCTTGTACAGACCCCCTTTGGACCCTCTTTAAGACTTTCTCAGACCCTCTTTAGGTCTTGTTCAGACCCTCTTTAGATCCTCTTTGGGCCCTCTTCAGGTTTTGTTCAGACCCTCTTTAGACCATCTTTAGGTCTTGTTCAGACCCTCTTTAGGTCTTTCTCAGACCCTCTTTAGGCCATCTTTGGGACTTGTAGAGACCCTCTTTGGGCCCTCTTCAGGTCTTGTAGAGACCCCCTTTGGACCCTCTTTAGTTCTTGCTCAGACCCTCTTTAGACCCCTCTTCCAGTTTAGTTAAGACCAAAGAGGCGAGGAACCAATCAGCACTGAGTTCTAAAACCTGCCTCTCTGATGGTATGGGGGTGCAATAAATAAATAAATAAATAAATAAATAAATAAATAAATAAATAAACAAACAGGTTTTAGAACATCTGGTTCCGTCCAGATGTCTTTCAAGTAAAACCATTACAGCAGACTGAGAGTCCAGGTACTGACCCGATCCAGTCTAGACCTCTCACAGACTGAAACCACCTGACAAACCAGGTCAGATCCCAGATCTGTTTTATAAAGTCCTGCTGGACCTGAAGGCAACATCAGGGACCAGAGAAAACCCACACACTGGGTCAGAACCCAGGACCTTCTGCTGAAACAGTCCCAGAACTGTGGAAAAGCTGGAACCAGAACCTTCAGAACCTCTAGACCCTCCTGAGGTCTTCAGATCTGGACTTTTCCTTATTTCTAACAGACCGGATCATGCGTTCTGGAGGACTTTCTGCAGATCTATAATCATCAGTTGGTCCAAAATCCTGGTTCTGTCTGAGACGTGGTCTCCACACGGCACCTGGACCTGACCGGATCAACTGGACTCTGTGTGGCTCTAATGGGTCCAACAAGCTGCATGTGCTTCTACTTGTTCTCATTAAGTTCCTCTTAAATAAAGCACTGCTGCTGATTATACAGAACCACGAGTGTCCCGGGTCCGGACGGGTCCAGAAGGGTCCAGAACCAGAACAGAACTTCAGTGGTCACAGACAGGGACCAGCCCGCCACTTTCTACATGACTGAGTTGGTGACAGAATTGGACCGAACAGAACAAAAGAGCTGAACAGAACTTCAGAGTTCTTCACTCTGAACCGGGTTTTCATGAGTTCTGGACCAGAACCGAACCATCCAGCAGACCCCTTTAGAAAATAAACCTGCTGGGTTCTGTTCAGAACCAGGACCCGTCTCACAGTGAAGTTACAGAACCAGAACTTTAAAGCCCAAATTAAAAAAAAACTGGATTTAAATAAATAAAAGTTTAAAACACCGCAAAAAAATAATAAAAAATAAAACATTAAATTAAATTAAATTAAATTAAATTAAATTAAATTAAATTAAACTTTGGGTCTGAACTTGGTCCGGTTCTATTGGACCCTCGGCTCCTGTTCTTTTCTGAGAGATACATGATATAAAAATATATAAATAAATAAATACATAAATTAAAAACTTACCTGCAGATCCAGAAAGACACAGAACCCGTCCCGGTTCGGGTGTCTCCTTCTCCGACTGGGAATCTGGTTCTGACCGTTTGGGACGAGAAGGAAAAAGTGAACCGAACTTGTCAAACTTCGCTTATAAGAACTTCAGTCACCTGATCCCTGCGTCAAGACCGGACCCCTCAGAGCCGGGGGGGCGGGGGGCCCAGGAGGGGGGGCACGAGCTCAAGTTCGGAGCCGAGCGTCGGTTCGACCCAGARCTCTTTATCGAACATGAAGTTTGATCAGAAGTTCGGTTGATTCTAGGAGGAGGAAGTTCATCAGCAGAACTCTGGTTCTGATGTGGACCCGTTTGGACTGGATCCACCTCAGAAGATCCGGGGACAGTTGTAACATTGTTTGGGGGTGGTTACAACATATTATTAATACACTGTAAATAAAAGTTTTATTATTTTTATATTTATATTATTGCTAAATGAATAAAACCTGTAAGTTCTAATGATATTACAGTGTTATTTATTTATTCTTTTTATATTTATATTATTGCTAAATGAATAAAACCTGTAAGTTCTAATGATATTACAGTGTTATTTATTTATTGTTTTTGATCAAATGATGAATATAGATTAGCC
>NW_013952949.1:259565-261254 GCF_001266775.1 Austrofundulus limnaeus
CCCTAAAACTAACCTCGTACCTGACCCTAAAACTAACCTCACAGGTACCTACCTGACCCTAAACTAACCTCACAGGTACCTACCTGACCCTAAACTAACCTCACAGGTACCTACCTGACCCTAAAACTAACCTAAACTCAATTCACACCTTGGTCCTAAACCCAACCCCCAACCCACCAATGACATTTAAACCAAATGGGGACTCAACTTTTGCCCCCAAAGGTAGGATTTTTGTCTTAAAATTGCCCCTAAATGTCACCAGAAACAACCCCCCCCCCCACACACACACACACACCTAGAAACATTTCAGAGATTCCAGTTAACCCAACACATGCTGATGATTTTCAGGAGAAACTCCATCCTGCATAAAGTAGAATATTTGAAGTTTCCTTCCTGCTGAGGWCCAAACAGCTGCTTCATGATGCAACCTTCGTTTCTCCATGAAATCATTATTATTTAGCAAACAGACATAAAATATTAAGAAGACTACACTAACCATGCTTTATAAAAAAGACCAACTCATATGGTTTCAAACACTGTGAGCTGAATGATGTAAGTCTCCCCAGGAGAGCTTGAACATGGGCCAAAGACAATTTCTTTAAACTAAATGACTGGATTTGGCCGTTTTAATTAGCAGTTTTACATCAAACTGTAAACAAACACACTTTGTGACAAACTTTAACCTCTTGAGCCCCATGCCCCCGGTACCAGGGGCAAAACAGCTTTGCTCATTTTCTAATACTTCTAACTTCTTTTAACTTCAGATCTGTCAGTTGAACCTGGATATGTCTGGTACCAAAAGAAACCTAAAAAGTCTTGGCTAAAAGCTCATGGAAACTATTTTTACATTCACCAAACACAATTCAAACGTCAAGCAGTTGAATCTGAACATAAACAAACTGTACAAAATGGCTTCAGTGCAATTCTGTAAATACATTCAAGCAAATCTGTAAAGGAAAAAAAAWTGACAATATTTTTATAAAGCAAGTCAAAGCAGATACCTACATATGTTGCAAAGTGTGTTGAAAGTTTTTAAACTTGATTTAGAGTGAATTTACAGAAGCGTAMAGCTGTCACATGAATTTTATTYTTTTTAAACTGGATCTCATTATAACGAGAAAAATTTCTCGTTATAATGAGAAAACTATCTTGTTATGTCAAGATAATCATCTCGTTATAACGTGTTATGATTTCTTCTGGTTTGTCACTTTCACTGAAGTTTATTGCCTGGATGGTGTGATGGAGAACCTGACTGAACCACTATATAAACAAAAACAAACAGAACTATTTGGGTTTGTGTTGCAGCTAGTAGCACTACATAATATTCACTCTCTAATCTGAATTCAGACGCTATTATTTCAAAAACATTATTCAGTACTAACTTGCCATTTTTTACTCTAGAAATGTGTTGTTATTGCAGATTTCTTGTGAGACTCAGTCATGTTCTCCATCACACCATCCAGGCAATAAACTTCAGTGAAAGTGACAAACCAGAAGAAACCATAACATGTTATAACAAGATGGTTATCTTGATATAACAAGATAGTTTTCTCGTTTTTACAAGATAGTTTTCTCATTATAATGAGATCCAGTTTAAAAATAATTTCATGTCGTGGCAGCTCTACACTTCCGTATGAGTATGAACCAACTGAAGTCAAATATAATTTCTAATTTTTAACAATATAAGAG
>NW_013952949.1:261315-262894 GCF_001266775.1 Austrofundulus limnaeus
CAGATATGACTGTATTTGTAACAAACACAGTGTGATAACTTGTCAAAACAAATGCACTTTTAATATTTTTTAAAATCATTTATTTACCTTTTCTTTCTTTTTTCTTTTCTTCTTTTTTAAATATGGACCAGTGTTCTGTGTCTTCGATAAAGTTTTAATTGATTTAAACAGGATTTATGTGAAATTATATTTGTTGGTGAGGTGTTTACTTAGTAAATACTGTATGTGAACAAAACATATGTGGAACTTATATTTATACGTCCTGTCCTCCATGTCGACCAGTATTTGGTGCTGCACCTGCTGCTAATGTCTGTACTGGATGCTGACTCACTGTGGAGGGCTTAATAAGCCACTCGCCCTCATACCTAATTGGTTTCAGATGGGACATACGGTAATATGGCCAACCCTCTGCAGGAACGCACAAACGGAGTGAGGAGTGAGTAGGGCGAGTGTGTGTCTGTGATAGTGAGCGCTTAACCTCTGCATAGATAATCCATCCCACCTCACAACTGTGCCATATCAAGATGCTAATTAGACAGCACAATTATTGCACAGGTGTGCCTTAAGATGCCCACAATAAAAAGACCTGCCTCGCTTTACTGCTAATGTGGCATAAGCCCAGAATGTGCAAATATCTACAAGGGAAAAAAAGAAAAGACAAAGGAGGGAAAACGTGACACAGATAGAGGTGCAGTAAAAGAAAAAAGTCAAGAAATAGTTTCTGTGTTGCAGAAACAGAATAACTTCAGCTGATCACACTTTGCTGATCAATAAACAGCTTTTGTACATTTTAACATCAGTCTGAGCTGTGATGGAAAAAAATACCATCCAATAATAGCATGATACAGATAACTGTAAAAAATACAGTGATATCAAGTTTTGGTCATACTGCCCAGCACTACTTTGTGGAGACTCCCTCACAAAAGATCTTCAATGAGCACAGCCCAGATACTGGTTTGAGTAACACCCAGGTGCTTCAGCTGACAGCCTGAAAGATACACTCCTGCACCAAAGCTGCAAATGGAAGGTCTAGGTTCTTCCTGGATATTTATTCAGTCTTTTCCCAATCTYTGCCAAACTTTAGATCTAACATCCTTCATAAAACAATTCTATTTCCTGTGTACTGTGTTTAATGCAGGGTGTAGGGAACAGAGAAAATGACATCATTTTAAATTGGTCTGTGCAGAACTATCTTATCTTTATCATGTTACGCACTGGTGCTGAAATGTGCTGTACACATAAACTTGCCTTTCCTTTCCTTGCACAGTTACCAAAGCATCAGTCCTGATTAAACCTTATAACTCGTGACTTGAGGTTATTAAAGCCTTACGTTGAATACTGAAGCATAACTTCTTCTTCTGGTAAGTTATGTAGCTGCTGATGGCACTAACCAGTGCCAAGCCAACTGCACTAATTATTCCTGCAATGGTGAGCACCTCTGTAGGGGTACCTGGAAACACAAAACAGATTTATAAACAAATAAAACTACACACACCGGCCACTTTATTAGGTACACCTGTCCAACTGCTCGTTAACACTTAATTTCTAATCAGCCAATCACATGGCGGCAACTCAGTGC
>NW_013952949.1:263934-268364 GCF_001266775.1 Austrofundulus limnaeus
CAAGAAATGTTGGGTCATTGTGTAAAATATATATAAATAAAATACTATGGTTTGCATATCTCATGAACACATATTTTATTCAAAATGACATATCAAATGTAAAATAGCACATAAAAAAGGTAATTTAAAGCTGCCAGCAGACAATCAGCAGATTACTCTTGTATTCTAAGTTTTGTCATGTGACTGCACTGTTAATGCAAATTCATTTCTCCCAGATCATTATCAAGTGAAATTCAAGATTTTGGTTTTGACTTTGTGAGCTCTGCATGGTCAGACACCACACTACATCTCTGWACTTTTACATGTTTTACACTCKCGTCAGGGCTTTGAGGTCTTGTAATAAAGACATGCTGTTTGTTCTCTGTAAGAAACTAAAGACTGGAGGAGAGASAGCTTTTTGTTCTGTGGCTCCAAGACTTTGGAACTCTTCCTCCAAATTTAAAATCAACAGACTCTGTGGACTCTTTTAAAGGCTGGCTAAAAACATATCTTTTTTTAATCTGTTTTTGTTTAAATCTGCTTTGTGTATTTGTTGTGTTTGTTGAAGCACTTTGTGATTCCTATCTTGAAAGGTGCTATATAATTAAAGTTTTACTTACTTACTGTTCTGTTTTCAACAGGAACTTGGGTCAGGGAGCAAGTCATGTTTAAAGCTAGCAACTCACTTCCAAAGTACCGTAATTCAAAGTAACTCCATCTGCCTTAAACATACATTTTCTCTCCCAAAAAAGATTGAAGTTGTTGATAAAGCCCACAGAGTTTTCATTACAGATTTTTTTTAAGCTTCAAAAGCCTACTAAACTTCACACCACCTTGTGCTGTGAGGATGGGCCCACTGATGAAAATCTCTATCTCAAGTTTTTGAATTGCATCCAGGAACTGAATGAAATCCTTTTTTATGATTTCAGTATGATWCAGCTATGATTTCCAGTATKTTCTCTYTGACATTKGACATGTTATCAGCAAAACTAAGAACCTTGGTCTTTTTTCTTCTTCCACAAAAGTTTAATCTCATRCACAGTTTTGTCAGCTACTATCTGTCAGCCAGCTTCTSSAGAAGCTGGCTGAAARCCTCTMTGGGAAAAAAAGGAGGCAMCTCAAAAGCTTGGCTGTCCTCAAAGTCCTCTCAGCTTCTTTGACAGCAGTCAAAAATAAAAATCAGATGGTTCTCTGCTATCCAAGGTCAACCAATCATGTCACAATGTCACCATTCTGTACCAATTTTGATCAAGTTTTTTAGAAGAAATATAGCAGAAAACCAGAAAACCTCTTAAAAATCTTTATTCCTCAGATCTGTAACTCCATTTCATTGTTCAGAGCATTTGTCTTTCAGTGCGAGTGACCCTGACCCCTAATTTACACTACATGCGTTCCGGCTCCGCTCCGACCTCCGCAGCAAATGCGCACCCATTACAATCNCTCAAAAGCTTGGCTGTCCTCAAAGTCCTCTCAGCTTCTTTGACAGCAGTCAAAAATAAAAATCAGATGGTTCTCTGCTATCCAAGGTCAACCAATCATGTCACAATGTCACCATTCTGTACCAATTTTGATCAAGTTTTTTAGAAGAAATATAGCAGAAAACCAGAAAACCTCTTAAAAATCTTTATTCCTCAGATCTGTAACTCCATTTCATTGTTCAGAGCATTTGTCTTTCAGTGCGAGTGACCCTGACCCCTAATTTACACTACATGCGTTCCGGCTCCGCTCCGACCTCCGCAGCAAATGCGCACCCATTACAATCAATGAGAGTGTTTACACTGGCTGCACATGGTGGTGGTGAGCGGACAGCGATCCGTCAAAATTAGAACAGATCCTATTTTTGCCAGACGCCGGAGCTGCTCCGGAGTCAATTTTTAAAGAAAATGTCGCACCAACAGGAAAAGAAACGAGCACAACATCCGTATTTTCAAAATAAGACACTTTTAGGCTGGATAATTTTACGGAATAATGTCAAAATTACAGCTATATTAATAAATATACGGATATATTTCTACACAAATGCTGTCAGAATGTATTGTTCTGTTTTGGAAGCAGATGGAAACGTAGCATGAAGCATATGTGTACGCACACGATACACGTGGATTTTATTTTGAAATCAGAAGTTTCAGAAAGCCGACAGCAAAACAGTTTCAACAAAGATATCAAAAGCCTTTATATCGTTGTTTTCAGCTGTGTTTGGAGTTCATCTTTCACAGAATTAATTATTTTTTGCTGTGACTTCCACACTTATCACTGAATTTATCGCACAATCTCCTTCCTGCACGTCTGTCGGACCGGAGCAGAGCGGAGGTAGTGTAAACTGGACCTGCGCAGCGGAGCCGTAACGCGTGTAATGTAAATTAGGTGTGAGTCTTAGAAAACAAAAAAAAGGCCCTCTCAACAGCACCGTGTCTGTTGCAGGTTGCACTAAAAAGTCTCTTCTCTTCTAAAGTTGTATGTGTATCTAAACAATAATAGAACACCCTGCTGCCAAATGTCCAAATTAGTCACAAAATGCTCCTTCAGTACGACTGCTTAGTGATTACCACTGTTGGTTGGTCAGAAAGAAGTTGCTTGGTTTGATCCCTGGGGTCTTTCTGTCTGGAGTTTGCATGTTTTTGTGTTTGCATGGGTTTTCTCCAGATACTCTGGTTTCCTCCCACAGTCTAAAAACATGCATATTAGGTTTCCTTCAGGCCAATACCTCCCCTCCAAAAACGATCTGTAATCTCAATGAGATTTGCCTGGTTAAATAAAAGTTTATGAATGTAGTAAATTTTATTTGTAACACTGTTATTTACATTTTACACAATGTCCCAGCTTTTTCAGAATTGGGAATTCCTGAATATTGTTTTATATTCAGAAAGCCATTATTTATAAACYAACAGTCCAAAGACAAATATCCTACCACTGTTTTCATCATGACGATTATTCTGACTGGTGTCTTCACTGTGCTTTCCACCTGTAAAAATAATAGTCAGATCAGAAATTTCTGATTGACCAAATCCATTCCTTTAACATTAGTTCTTAKTAAAGACTACATCTTACCTTTTCCTTTGTCAGGTTTGTAAGTTTTGTCATTAATCACATCACTTAGGTCACTGTCAGAAAATTCACCTTGGGAAAAACAAAAACAATCATAGTACAGTAATTGGGCAGAAAACAGCACTATGTTTGGGATTACAGGAAGAAATGCACAAAACATCTGAAGATAAAAAAATACATTGCTTGTCTAGGTTTAAACAATAAAAATACAATTATACCTTTAAAATTAAATGTATGAAGACTTTATAAGCAGAAATGGAGAAAGTTGGTGTTTCACTGAGACAGAAAAAAAGACAGAACATACAGCAACATCTAACTGCTGGTGTGTCCATCTTCTTTCACTTATCTGAGTTTGGGTCATAGGGGTATGGTGTAATATTCAGTTGGTGTTGATATTGTTATGGACGATTGACTGGTATTGGGAACTGTTCACAGTTCCTTCCACATTGACAAAAGCCGCAGTCTCAGCTGAAGAAAATCTGCCCTAAAGCATGATGCTGCCACCACCATGCCTTACTGTGGGTATGGTGTTTTTCTGGTGATGCAGTGTTGGGTTTGTACCAAACATATTTTACGGCTTAATGACCAAAAAGTTCATCAGACCAATGACACCTTTTCCCACTTCTTTGGGAAACCACTAGTATGTTTTTGCTAAATTAAGCCGGGCTTTGATGTTTTTTGTAAGAAAAGGCTTCCATCATGCACCCCTAACCCAGATCCCAGACATATTAAGAAAATACAAGATAGTTGTGACGTACTACACAACCAGTACTTGGGGGAAAAAAAATCCTGTAGCTCCTTTAATGTTGCTGTAGGCCTCCTGTGAGCCTCCCAGACCAGTTTACTTCTTGTTTATCAATTTGGGGTAGGCATCCAGTTCTTGGTAATATCACTGTTGTGTCATATTTTCTCTGCTTGATAATGACTGTCTTAACTGTGTTACATGGTATGTTTAATGCCTTGGAAATTCCTTTGAACCCATTTGACAAATAGATTTTATCAATGAGATCCCTCTCATGCTTTGGAAGCTCTCTGTGGACCATGGCTGTAAGATGCTGTCAAAATGTCAAAGAAAATGTCAGGAAAAGCCTACTAGAATAGCTAAACTTTCTTTGTGGTTAATCAAAGGCACTTTAAATCCCCAGTTATAAGAAAGTGTGAACATTTATGCAACCACCTTATTTGAATTTTTTTATTTGCCCCCATAAAATATTTATTTGTTTAAAACCAGTTGTACAGATTAAAGAGTTCAATTCAATTCAATTCAGTTTATTTATACTATATCGCCAAGTCACAACATACTGTACATTGTCTCAGGGCACTCTACATGATCTATAGAATCTAAAGAAGAAGCCAGCAGATTGTGTTGAATCACTTCATCACAGTCTCCTATCCTGAGCAAACGG
>NW_013952949.1:269056-276919 GCF_001266775.1 Austrofundulus limnaeus
GTTTAATTCAATTCAGTTTTTTAATATAGCACCAAGTCACAGCAAATGTTGTCTCAGGTACGCAAAAAAAAAAAATAAAATAAAATAAAAATCTAAAGAAGCAGCAGATTGTGTTGAATCACTTCATCACAGTCTCCATCCTGAGCAGCACATTGGTGACAGTGGAGAGGAAAGACTCCATTTAACAGGAAGAAACCTCCAGCAGAACCAGAACCAAGACAGGCGGCCATCTGCCTCGACCGGCTGGGTTTGGGGAACAGAAAAGCAACACAGACACAGAAGGACCGGTCCAGGTGCATTTTTTTGTATGTTAGGAGTAATATTTTAAATTCTATTCTGAATTTGACAGGGAGCCAGTGGAGAGAAGCTAAAACTGGAGAAATATAATCTTTTCTTCCAACTCTCATTAAAACTCTAGCAGCAGCATTTTGGATTAACTGAAGACTTCTTAAAGAGTTTTTGGATGTCCAGATAATAAATAATTACAGTAATCCAGTCTAGACATGATAAATGCATGAATCAGTTTTTCCGCATCATTTTTGGACAAGATGTTTCTCATTTTTGTGATATTACGCAGGTGGAAGAAGGCGGTCCTGGTAACATTTTTAATGTGGGGTTAAAAGACATATCCTGATCAAAAACTAGACACCGCATAGTGGTAACATAATGACCCCCGCACGCACAAATGCACCAGAACTTAGAAGTCTTTATTCCTAATAAATGTCATGCTACTAGGTGCATCCAAAAATTGTAGGGGGGCGGGGGGCTTAGACCTGAAGGATAGCCCCTCATCAGAGCTAAACAACCAAAGAAATCTGAAGCTCCTGTGTTTAATAGTTTTTGAGCTATAACCATTCCCCCTTTTCAGATAAATTGGGGGTCCGGGGGGTGGGGGACACTGATTGGTGGACCTGATGGATAGAGCTTCATCAGAGCTAAACAACAAAAGAAATCTGAAGCTCCTTTGTTTAACAGTTTCTGGGTTATAAGCATTTTTTACATGTCCAAACCCCGCTTTTTCAGATAAATTGGGGGTCCGGGGGGTGGGGGGCACTGATTGGTGGGCCTGATGGATAGAACTTCATCAAAGCTAAACAACAAAATAAATCTGAAGCTTCTATGTTGAACAGTTTCAGAGTTAAAAGCGATTTTGCATGTCCTGACACCCCCACTTTGAAAGGAGCCCCCTCCTCAAATATGGGGTCTATTGTAAATCCGTTGGCTGGTGCAGTGTAGGTCAGACTCATCTACAGTCCTGCCAAATTTCATGTTGATCGGTGCAGCCGTTTTTGTGGTACGATTGACCAAAAATCACTGAAAAAATAAATAAATAAAAAATAAATAAACAGTACGAAAACCCAACAGGGTCCGAACTTATGTTTCTGTGCAGGTGCAGACGTTTTAACATTCTTGTGGCAGCGCCCTAGACTAAACTTCAAATTCTCCCTGTTAACTAACCCAAACGTCGAGGCCACGTCCTTAGTGTTCTTTTTTCTTTTAGAAACTAACCCTGGGACAGAGCTCTCGACAGACAGACAGACTAACAGACAGAAGACACCATCTTTGTCTAACAAAGAGAAGCTGTTTTTCCTCCTCAGGAAAATCAGCATTCAGCAGTCAGATCTGACTCAAGTGCTTATGAGCAAATCTTTTGCCTAGGRTCACGATAACTTCAATCCTGACCAAAATAACCAGCTTTGAAGCTCCATTAAGTTTTGCTTTAAAACTTCTGAACTTCTTTTATTTTGAAGAGAAGACCGAATCGGATCTGACTCTCTCCTTCGGACCTAAAGTAGATTTTCAGAGACGCTGAAAAATCAAAACACTGGAAGTTTTACTGGAAGTAAGGAACCTGAACGGTTTCTTGCTAACCTGGGTGAATACTTCCTAAACGCTTAACCRGATGGTCAAGAAACCTCCAGGTAAAAGCTGAACGTTTTGACTAGCGTACTGGAGTTCGGGCTGACGCGACCGAGAGATGCAAGTGTTTGTTCTGGTTTTCTCACATATTGATAAGAAAGCATTAAAGGGGACCTATTATGCGAAATTCACTTTTTTTCAGGTTTTTTTTTACTCAACTTTGAGTATATACTTCTTAAAAAACAGTCCTAGGACCAAAAAAATGCACCCAGGGCTATATTTAACGCATTTTTCATGTATATTAATGACAAGTTTTCAACTTCCTGCAGCCTGTGATGTCACAGGCCGGACTCAGCCCACACCAACCTGAGCCCAACTCATAACCCAAGCAGAGACTCCACCCTCGGCCGGCCAGTGTTTCTCGGGGGACACTTTTGTTTGCAGCACCGCTATGTGCGTTAGCATGCTGAGCAATTTGTTGCAGCAGCGGGTGCCAATTCCGCTGATTATATTGACTGACGTTAAAAAAAACATCCCGTTTTCGCCATTGCTGAATGTACAGTATTAAACACCTCTTCAGTGACGTGCACAGATTAAACACGCAACGTTAATATGGAGACATAGAGACGGCTAGTTAGCTGCTGCTATGTGTAGACTGGACTCTTCACAAACTTCATCTGCAGACGGTGAGTGCTTCATGCCTTTAGTGAGATATTGAACGTAATTTATGGGGCACATGTCTCGTTTGTGAAACTSTACCTTTTATTTATGAAGTTTGTTCCGATGTGTCCTTATTGCAAGTTCGTTTCCGATGCTAACTAGTTAGCAGCTAGCAGSTATTGCTAGTTAGCGATCGAGGCTAAAAGCAACAGCTGAGCTCTACATTTATTGTAAATAGTAATTAATTATGACCATATTCGAGGCTAATCGTTGGTTTTCTGTTCAGAGTCACCTTCGACAAGTGACCAGCTGAGCTCCTGGACCGTTTCTCCACCTTCTCCAACATCGACCGGTACCAGCTGCCTCTCTCTCTCTGTGTCGAGGCAGCCAGAGGCTGGGGCAGCTACAGGGGAGCTGCTTGGAGCTGATTTGGTTACATTCGGACTTTGAAGTACTTTTTTTAGGTGGTTGTGTGGTTTTTAAAATGCAGTTATATGTTGTCTGACTTTTATTTTGTGCAATACAGATACTATCAGCATTACTGTTTGTTTTTCATTGAGTTAAATCCATTAAGGAAAAAAAATCAACTTTACTCACACTCCTAGGCATAAAGTGTGCAGTAACTGCAAGTTCATTAGAAAATCATTTTTGGTTTTGTTTTACTGCACAGACACAGACAGAGGTACAGTAAAAAAAATTCAATAAGGAATGTTTGTACATTTTATTATCAGCTGACCTGTGATGAAAAGAAAAATACAGTCAAACCGGTGTAAATGTTGAAAATACAGAGATATGAAATTTTGGTCATATTGAAAGTTTGTGTAAATAATTTCACCATGAACTACTTTGAAAAAATAGTATTTTCAACTGAAAGGAAACTGAAAGTAACCTTCTGGTGGGGGCGGAGCTAACGTAATCAACAGYTGGGGGAGGGGGTTTCCATAGCAACTCATGCAAGCAGCAGGTTCTGATGAGAGCTCAGAACAGGCAGAACTGAAAAGGTGAAATTTCATTATGAGATTAATTTAGTGAATTAAATCAAATGAATATGTTTTGTAGAGCCCACAGATGGATCCTAACTTGTTCTAGGACCCCCACAATAGGTCTCCTTTAAGGCCAACATCCTCCTTTCTTTCTATCTCTTAAACTTAAACATTGCCATCTAAGTTTAATGTACCTGCACACATCTGGTTTATTAAGACCTTAAACCAGACTGCTGTTTCTGTTAGAGTTGTCGTTTCGACAGTTAATTAGTGTGGACGCGTACAGTTTGTTGTTGATGTTTTAGCTCTCAACAAAATTTGATTGTTCACAATAAGTTATATATAAGTGATTTATTTCAATTCTATAAATAAATTATCTCGTTTATGGCCAGATCAACTTGAATTCACTGACTAAAGTCGGACTTATTTGTGTGGTCTCATGTTTACACAGAAAGGTGGTTTATTTCCTTAAACAGGCCAACCTGTGAATTTCCTTAGAACAGTCGTTATAAGAAGTGTAGGTGTACTAATCACTACATCAGTCAGGTTTTAGATTGAAATTGATGATGCACAAATTTTTATTAATATATGGGGGGAAACTCACCTCCATGCTTCTTGTTCTTATTTGTGTTGTCATCATTGCTGGGGTCCAAAGCATCTTCCAGTTTAAAGTCACTACCAGCTGAAAAGGTTAAAAGATCAAAGGCCACTGTTAATCCAAATATAGAACATGTAAAGTGGAAACATTAGTTTAAACTCACTCCAGCATAAAATAAATGAATTAGTTTCAAAGATCAATGAATGTGAGATAGTGTAGACTAAACAAATGGACTGAATGAACAATATACAACAATTTCTTTTCTGATTTCCACTCTGGAGTATTATAAGCCTCCATTTAATTGTTATCATCAAAAGTAGGAATTGTGGTGATAAAGTTACAGACTGTGGCCATTCTCATCTCTCACCGAGTTTCTATAAGACCTGACAGCATCAATGTGATGATGTTTCATGATGATTCATTCATTAATAAGCAAATTTACACAGAACACATGCAGACTGGAAATCAAGGTATATTTATATGTGCATCAGAGATACATGTGTGAATTTCGTCCAGTGAACATCTGAACCATTCTGTGTACATGTGAATAATGTCCTGTGTTAGAGCTGGGCGATATGATCAAAATTTTATATCARGGTATTTTCAACATTTTCACCAGTTTCACGGTATTTGATGGTATTTTTCTTTTCATCACAGCTCAGCTGATKATAAAACATACAAACCCTGCTTATTGACTTTTTTCTTTTACTGTACCTCTGTCTGTGTCTCTGTTTCCCTCCTCTGTGTCTGTTCTTCTCTGACTGGTGGTTGGAGACAGTAGTCATGCATTTTGTTCCAGTCGTGAAGGAGGAGGGTTAAGAAAAGATTATGATCGGGTTTATTGTTTTATGTTATTTATTAAAGCTTATCAGTACGACTCACCTTGCACACCAGTCAATTCCAACTCCACTACGAACTACTTCCTGCAGGCTTTTCACAATAGAAGCACGTTAAGTCTCCATCAGCATAACGTCTCCATATTAACTAACCACGTTAAATCTAACTGTGCACGTCACTGAAGAGGTGTTTACTACATTCAGCGACGGCAAAAACGGGATGTTTTTTTAAACATCAGTCAATATAAGCAGCGGAATCGCCACCTGCGATTGCAACTAGCTGCTCCAAACATTAGCATGCTAACGCACTTAGCGGTGCAGCAAGGAAAAATGTCCCCCAGGAAACAACAGTTCACTGGCGGCCGCGATGAAACGTTCCACTATTTCAACCGGAATGTCCGGTATTCAGAAAATTCATATCATAACAAAAATTTAAAAAATGGTATTCGGTACAAAACGGTATACCGCCCAGCACTATCCTGTGTAAATGTGAATCATGTATGTGCATTAATGAATATTGACACTCTTGCCCTACCAACAATTCTACCTAATGGTATAATTGTTGAAAATACTACAATGTAAAATT
Organism: Austrofundulus limnaeus; assembly: GCF_001266775.1. NCBI lineage: Eukaryota > Metazoa > Chordata > Actinopteri > Cyprinodontiformes > Rivulidae > Austrofundulus > Austrofundulus limnaeus. The sequence goes on from NW_013952949.1 coordinate 274,580, forward strand.
TAGGTCACACTGCCCAGCACTAGAACATGTAGTTTCTTCTTGTGTTTCTTTTTATGAAAAAAGTACAAATGTAAAATACAATCCTAATGTAGAATTAAGGACCTCTCTTCCAACATGATCTCTTGACCCTACTGTCTCTGCTATGCATTGCTCACCCTTTGATTGTCTCCTGTAATGGAAATAATACTTTTAGGTTTAAGCCAGTATTCATGACATARGTTAATGACCTAGGTTTTCACGACATGCTGTTTATCAGTGATTATAGCCAGAACAAGATTTACTAACAACAGTCATTCTTAGATATCACTTGTATTTATCTTTGTGTTTTCCCTTGACCCAGCATTTCCTCAGGATGAAATCTTGCTAAGATGACATAATAGTGTTTGTTAAACAATAAAAATCAGGCCTCAACTGTCACAGAGAGGCAGAAGCACAGAGACAGGGCAGAGAGCAGCGGGACAGTCTGATGTTGTTCTCTGTGTTTCCTGTTGTTGCAATAAAACTCAGCTGATCATTTCCATGGAGTACCTTCATTCTTGGACCASGTATTTCTGTCTTTGTTAAATAAATATTTCCATAACACTCCCAAATGCATTTGATGATTTAATGTAATAGTATTATTTTAATGGTGTGAAATAAATCTCTTAAACTAAGGTGACATCTCCAGAGAGTTTCCTCACCAGCTCGGGAGGTCGGCGTACCTCCACAGGACCTAATGGAGACACATTCGGCCAAAGCCGAACCTAGCTGAACTGCATACAAGCAGTGGACGTTGGGCTTTAACATCTAACTTTGGCTGTCTGTGTCACACAGATCAAGCTCACACAACAGTCTGTTGTGATTKATTATATGAAAAGAAAAAAGAAAAAAACCATTACATACTGGTGACATGATTTAAGTATTATCCAAGCTGAATTGATCACACTGTTTCAACTTAAATATTGATCTGACATGTAATTTTAATAATGTTGACTGTTTTTTTCCTTTTCTTTCATAAGCAGGCATCTACAGATGCCGGTAATAGAGAAAGCTCCTCTCTTGTGGAACCAACTTCCAGTTTCTGTCTGTGAGGCTGACACTCTGTCTACTTTTAAGATTAGACTGAAGACTTTCCTTTTTGATAAATCCTATAGCCTTAGGTTTGCTGAGTTATTCCTTAGTTCTGCTGCTATAGGCTCAGACTGCTGGAGCACAAACTGAGCACATTTCCTCACTCTGCTGTTGTCTTTAGTCTCTCTTCTCTACATGTTTGTTTAATTACTTCCATCAGTAACGTGTTTGTCTCTCTTCCAGAGGAAAATACACATGGACCAGTCTTTCAGTGTTTCTCTGTGTCTCTTTCTTGTCCCCCCAGACTCAGCTTATTAAGGCAGATGGCTGCCTGTCCTGAGCCTGGTTCTGCTGGAGGTTTCTTCCTGTTATAAAGGAGTTTTTCCTCTCCACTGTCACCAATGTGCTGCTCAGGATGGGAGACTGTGACGAAGTGAAGATTCAACACAATCTGCAGGCTTCTTCAGCTGTAAAGCTGGCTGAGGATGTTTTTGACGGGGAGCCATGCTGTCCTTATAGAACCTACTCCCAGCTCTGAAGCGGTACCACTGGACAGTTCTAAGTCAGTCTGGACCCTAAGAGAAACAAGTCCAACAGTAAGCCGCCCCATCTTTMAAGAGACAAACTTGTCTCTAACCTCTGGGTGAGAATATTGCGCTGTACTTTTTAAAGGCATCACAAATATCACAAAGCAGGTCTGGAAACTCAATAGCCTGAGGCATTTTGARATCGCTTCTTATTTGCAGTAAAATTAAATAACTAACTTTTAATCAGACAGGATTCTTAATACCATTCTCTCCAAATTGACAAAAGCTTTTAGGTTTCAACCTGGGTAGGGATGGGTACCGAATTCGATACTTTTAAAGTAGCGACCAAATTCTGTTGGTACTACTGAGAACCTATTCACGTAACATCAAACGGTACCATGTTTCAGTACCTAAATGCGTCATTGCGACCATATTGGTGTAAGAGTGGTGAGTTTTCCATGCTTGTCCTGAACGCAGCATCGTACAAGAGCGTAATGACATCAGCAGCTGCTGGTTCAGTAAACAGAGTTCAGTCTGAACGTAGCTTGAAAACAAGCCTCACAGCTCCTGGAGTAAAATTTACCGAACAGACCTTCCATGGACCTTCATCACATAATTTTTCTAGTGGGGAAATGACATCAATAGAAACACGTGGAGCTGGATTTTAATTTGTACAATAAGACAAAACAGTCTTGTTGTTTTCAACAGTTTCACCTTCAAGAAATTAGTTAAACAACTGATGTTACAATACAAAGAGTTGGAT
>NW_013952949.1:277610-282371 GCF_001266775.1 Austrofundulus limnaeus
AGCTTAAATAACTTATTTATTTTAACTGCATCCTCTTTTGTTTATTTGATTTAAACTTATTTGCCTTCCATGGACCTCTATCACACATTTTTTCTAGTGGGGAAATGACATCAATAGAAACACGTGGAGCTGGATTTTAATTTGTACAATAAGACAAAACAGTCTTGTTGTTTTCAAGAGTTTTCACTTTAAAGAAATTAGTTAAACAACTGATGTTACAATACAAAGAGTTGGATGTTGTCTTGATATTTGTTAAATTTAAATATTGAGAAATATGTTAAAAACAAGTTTATTATTAAAAAAACAACAACACACACAAAGTACTGAAAACTGGTACCGTTAAGTACCGGTATTGATTCCCAGGTACTGGATATTGGTACTGAATCGATTCAAATGTCAAAGGTACCCATCCCTAAACCTGGGTCTCTTAAGAAGAAAAATATTTCCTTTGGGAAAAATATATTTTCATTCTATAAAATTCTATAAAAACATTAACTAGATGTATGCCATCAAGTCTACAATAATGTTCATCTTTAACTGTTTTAGAAACCTTATTGGTTGTCTTTCATGTTGTTATTAGCTATGGAGGTAATGCTTTTGGTCGCGTATGTCTATCTGTCTGTCTCTCTGTCTGTGGACAAAATTACTCAAAAACTTATGGATGGATTTTCATGAAATTTTTATCACATTAGGTATTGGCCAAAAGAACACGCCATTAAATTTTGGTGATGAGCCAGATCACAGATACAGGATTTTTTTCAAGGATTTTTGTGAATCAACCCGACTACGCAAAGTAATTATGTCAGACATTCACGTTAAGCCTGTCTGTAGGAAACAGGAAGTAGAAGTCGCAAACTGGAGAGAAGTTATCAGGAACGTGTTGCTATTATCGGCAAAGTTGGAATTATAATTATGTCATATCAACTACTTTTGGTGAGGTTACATGCTGTCTGGAGATGTAGAAAAACAAATGCAGTTCTATTCACATTGATGGATTACATGAAAAGATGCTGACGGCGGGAGGACGGTCAGCTGCAGGCAGCTGCAACTGCAGCTGCAGCTGGTGTAACACTGGTACAGGACAGACAGCAGGAACAGCTGATCTACCATGTGAGGTAAATTTGATACGTTTGAACTTATTTGGCAAACGTGCTTCCCAATGGCCTTGGCGAAGATTTGAACTCTCTGAGTGCTTCCAGGTTCATGATTCAATGAAATTTATTCTTGTTTTATTTTTGTAATAAATTACCATAAAATATAAAGCTGGTTCCTCATCTTTGAGTATTTTGGCATAAGATTAGTATTCCCTGCGTATCATACGATCACTCACTCTTTACTCACAGTAAATATGAGTCTGATTAAAAAGGGTGAATAAATATTTGTCAATAACATAACCTGGTGCCACAACTTGGTAAAACTCTTAACTCACTACAGTATTCATTGAATAWGAAAGTGTTCCCTGAATCTTACGATCTCACACTTTGGTGAATGTGTCAGATTTATAAAGGATGAATAAAGTATTGATCAGTAAAACGGATCTGGTATCCCCTACTGGTAAAACAGTGTAGAACGGGTGAAAAAACCCTTTCAGTTTCTCCCCTCATTTCCTTTTACACTAATCTCCCTGTTGATCATCCCTCACAATTAACACGCATAATGAATGAATAATAAATTTGTAATTGTGTCTTTTTTATCTGTTTTTAGTTTTTTACCAGTTCTAATTGTATCGTGTCTGTGAAGTACTTTGGTCAATGCTGTTGTTTATAAATGTGCTATATAAATGAAATGATGATGATGATGATGATGATGATGATGATGATGATGATGATGATGATGATGATGATGATGATGATGATGATGATGATGATGNTGATGATGATGATGATGATGATGATGATGATGATGATGATGATGATGATGATGATGATGATGATGATGATGATGATGATGATGATGATGATGAGTTGGTATATTCTTACCTCCTCCAGTTCCATGAACTGGTGTCCGTGGCCTTTTTGTGGTGGTTGCTGCAGTTTAAATGAGAGAAAAACATTATAAAGACCATAATGTTTTAAAAATTAATTACAATAATTTATGAATCATGAGCATAGCATCATGAGCAAAACTTTAGTTTCAAGCAAAAGGGGATGATAAAACTCAAATGGGGTTAGTATTAAGAGGACATAAAAAGTTCCAATGCCAGGTGATTAAGCATTGGCTCAGTTGGACCAAGCCAAAACAAAACTTACAAGCCACCTTTACATGGGCTGCTACCTGTTTGGGAGAGGCAGCAGAACTTGGTGCCATGTGAGCCAGGGGAAAGGCGAGGGTGAAGCCCGAATGATGCAGACTGGCTCCAAGTATGAATGTCAGTTCACAAGGTATAACTAGTATGTGAGGTTGAGCCATACCAACTAGAAAAGAGTTTGGCTTGCCTTCATGTACTGCTTTGGACTTAGGAATCAAATTCTTTGAAAAGGGGTTGATTTTCTCCCTTGTGGAATTGCTAAGGGGTCATGCAAGTTTGACTGTCAAGTCCTAAAAAAAYGATCACACGAATTTTTCACTAAGATCTTGTATTGGGGTTTCGGAACACTTCATAAAATCTTCTCCAGCACATCCCTATGATTCTTAACATGGTTCAGGTGTGGTGGTGGCCCATCCATGTGTAACATTGTACTGGTATTTATGGAACAGGAGCAACGTGCTGAAATTAAAACTAGGTAATATACAGATCCAGTAATTTTAGAATTGTTACAGTACAAGACAGATGTTACTATCATATATTTCTGGATATTCCCAGTCATCCAGCCAGCTGTCAGCTGCYGACATGAAAGTGCCTGCTGCGAAGCAGGAGCAAAGGAGAGCAGAAAAAGTTCAAAACTTTTTTTATAGTGGCAGAACAGGTTGGAAAATGGCTGTTTGATGTRATTTAAAATAAAAGTTAAGTCAAGCTAGCTTAGCAAACAACCGCATGAATGCTAGACTAAACAATACGGATGAAATAGATTTTAAAATACGGATTGCGACTAAGAGGCTGTGGGGATGTAAGACCATACAATACATTGGGCCCATTAGGAAGTAAGATACGTATTTAAGACATATTTTCGTGCGTGGTGCGTCTGTATAATGTTACTGTCAATAAGGGTTTTTCCGGAGTTTGTGTTTTTTCTAAAAGGTTGAGTTACCTGTAATACAGTATGTGCTTGTCTAGGTTGGGAAGCAATATTGTCAGGGTGATCAATTAGTGGATAATGTTTAACTTTATGATTTTGACTGTATAAAAACATAACAAATKCCACAGGTTTCAAGCTTGGAGTAAGAAAGATTTGGCTTWCAGGTAGTAATTCACAAGGTTTTARTGAAGTGGTGAAAACTAATGTTTAATTTTCAGGACAATACAGCTGACTGATGTTATCAATCTGATGTGAACAAATATCTGCGCATGTGTAACAATTCTCTTTCAGGATTTCAAATTTAAGTTGGTGGTTGTTAAAGGGGGTAGAATAGATGTCGAAGGTCGAGTTACAGTTTATGTCAAACTAGTTTTTTTTTTTTAGAAAACAGTTACACACGTTTGGCCAGAAGGTGGCAGTGAGGAGGTAAATTGTAGGTAGCTGACATGATGATCAGTGTCGTTTGAATTATGTTTTCTGCTTGATTATTAATGAGTAGTTAGCTGGACGTTTGGGTGGTGGCCTATTAAAGTAGAATATTCTTTGGCTAATTTCTGATGTAGAAAGGGGGTCTGAGGAGATGGCTTAGCACAGTGGTTTCTCAGTGGTTGGCAAACATGGCAAAAATAAAAAGYCTTGAGTGTCTAATGGTGGCTGGGTAGTGGTCTAATTCCATTTATGGTGGCTGTTGTTGTTGGTGGCCTCTTRAAAAGAGTGTATTCAAAGACCATCTCCCAGACAACTAAGATAGTTTAGGCATCATCAGAGCAACATCCACCCTCAGCCTACCAGATGAGACAACAGGAGGATTCCATCCCTGGGACCATCACACAATCCATTCTGAYGGGACAAGGAGTGACGGCGTGGAGAAAAAAGCACCAACGTTTCTAGCTGACATTTTTAGTTATAGAATGTAACACTGATATAGTTTCACACCCACGTAGGCCGGACATGATTTCTAATAGGTTTAAAGAAATCAATGTTAATTGAATTATATTGATTGCTATTCAAATTGAAATGTTTTGTTTAGGGTTTGGTATAAAAACTCAGTTCCAGTATGACACCAGGGCGAATATCCACGGTAGTGCACAGACCGAAACACAACTCTAATTTCGGTGCCTCAAAGAAAGCTGTTAATTTGCGCCCTCTGGTGTTCACTGTTAATAGTGACAGCCTCGGCCCACAATCTCCACAGACGTTCAGGTACGCGGTTCGACTCGGCTCGGTGTCAGCCCAATGCMCCTCTCCAAGTGTGCTCCACAGCTGCGCTGTCTCAGAACCTCCTCTCCGGTGGTTRGGGTAGAAGCGAGTACAGCACGWTTTAATGTCAGRAYATTTCTGCTCGTGGATTAACTCGCTTGGATTGACTGACAGCAAATTTCCTCCTGGAGAGAGCTGCTTTTGTTTAACACGAGCGCGTGGCGCAATACGACGACATGGTGAAATAAAACTGGCTTTTTGAAAAAGGCAGAACTTGTAAACACTTCCTGGAGAGAGGTGAAGGAGACGAAGCTGAGCAGATCACAGGAGGTTTTCAACAAACTGGCCGCATGGTCACACAAGCAGTTACGTAGCTAAACAGCAC
>NW_013952949.1:282891-284164 GCF_001266775.1 Austrofundulus limnaeus
CTGTAAATAAAGCAAAGCCACTTCCTCGTCCGACATTAAACAGAGCCCGACAGAGGAGGGAGGGGCGGGGAGGCTCTTGCCGTGCAGCGTTTCAAGAGCTGACCTGCGTCTGACCTCAAAGTGCACAAGCTTCKAACTTCAGCGTTGGCTGCGATTTTGAAGCTGAAATCGCGTTCGGTGTGAACGCAGCATGAGCAGAACCGACCCGACTCAAAAGCAATCGAATAGAACCAAGTTCATGGAGAGAGGCTGAACAGGTGCCGCTGCAGTTAAAAGTTATATGTTATAGTTGAGATGTTGAAAGCAAAATGGTCCAAAGTGTGGTGTCACTTTACAAAATAAGATGCAGAAACCTCCATCTAATATTTGGTGCAAAGATAAATTATTAATGGCTTTAACTTAACATGTTGGTCAAGTTCAAGTTTGACTTTGAATCAGAAATAGTCATTGATTCATAAAACTGTGTGAGTATGTGTGTTTGTTTTATTTACTTATTTTTAAAGTACCGATTTAAATACCGTTTAGGAACCGGTACCGTTTTGAAAGTATCGATTTAGCACCGGTATCGAAATAAACCCTTTCAATACCCAACACTAGTTTTGTTGTTTATTGTTAGTAGAGACACACTAGGCAATGAGGTCAGGTTGTATTTTAGGTATGGACATATTTTTTGATTTTTATTGTTGGTGGAATAAAAATGTACATTTTCCTGATCAGGGGTGGATTGTTACACAATTTTTCACGTTTGTGCTGTACGCTCAGTTAAGATGCACACACATTCTGCTTTAATGCGAACATATAGATGTTTATTACAAATTCCTTAGTATGATCACATGATTTTTGTCATGTGACCAGGGGGAATTGCAGGGAATTTATTAGTTAGAAACTGATTTAGAAGCACCACACTATTTTCTTATTTTCCCTTTTTAGGTATTGATTATTATGACCCATTGRTTGATGATTGCTATATCTTGATTATTATAGCTTAGCTCCACGTCCGYCTCCTTTTCAACACATAAATAYCCMCTTATGAATTCAGTAATTCAAATACAGTTGCAGATACAGCTACATGTTAATTTGCACTTCATAAGATTATTTTTTGTAGTTTATTGTTTAATATTTTGAATGTATTTTAAACAAACTTTAAACTTGTCAAAAAGCTGTTATTGTTTGTCACTAAAAGGTTATATTTTCATTTGTACTTTATCAAAGTTTTTTACAGTTTTTTTGTATTTGGAACATATAAACATTTTTAATTTATTTATTTTATGCC
>NW_013952949.1:289444-292174 GCF_001266775.1 Austrofundulus limnaeus
AAATATCTTCAAACTAATGAAATATAAAGTTTTTAATGAGGAAAATCAGTCTGGATAACAGCAGACTGACTGCTCGTAAAATATACGACAGGTCTGGACCACTCGTGAATTTTGTTCGTATATAAAGAAAATCTTACGATTAATGTTTTTCTGACGATAATTGCACACGATACGATTATGCCCAACCCTATGTGAAGCTGCTGGATGCTCTGATTTAGAGGAGGAGTTAAAACACACATTGTGTTTATGTGAAATATCCAGTATTTTTCCTATCTCTGGYCATCCTTTATCCTTTCACTGGGCAGGACCCAGTCCCACCCCAGAACAGGGGATTTGATGATTTCAGCATCTCGTTGTTTCTGGACAACAAACAGAGCTCTGACARACACACATGGAAAATGTGAGAAAAAAAACATTATCTGGTGGGTTTTTWAAAACATATTTAAAACAATAATTACTGTTTGCTGGTAAACAAGTTAGCCCAAGTGAAATTTGAATATAATTTATGCCTTTAGTTTTCAACCCGCAGTTAATGTTTTGAATGTATCTGTCCAACCTGACTGTATCACCGGCCCACCCCCTCGCTCCCCACCTGGACCACAGTTASAACCAGCACTCTGCTCGGGACACTGGGTCAGAACCTCACCTGTTAACGGCAGCAGCAGGACCAGCAGGGAGCACACGGAACCGGACCTCATGTTTCAGCCTACGGGCCTTTTGTCAGTCAGTCTGTAAAGTCTGCAGCGCAGCGATCTGAGAACCGCATCTACTGACACGCCCATAGACTGGCACTTCCGGTCACCTTTCAAAACAAAAGAGCACAGACAGCTGTCCGTTATTTTATTCTTAACTTTAGAGTTTAACTTTCTCCTATTAAGTAGGATCTGTTTCCAAATAATAACAACAATAATAATAATAATAATAATAATAATAATAATAATAATAATAATAATAATAGTCTAAAAAGCCTTGCTCAGTCTCTCCATCAGTTTGAAGGTCCCAGACTGAAAACCATTGAAGACCCCTGATTTAAATCATTTTAGAGCCTTATTAGCCTTATTTAGAGCAATATCAGGTTTGAGCCTCTGTAATAGAATACTATTATAATCTAATGTGCACTAAGCTCTAACAGGTCCAGAGTTACACGAGGATATAATTTGTACCGTTCACCAGTTCTGTTTCTGTGCTGTGATGAGCTCTAAACCTTGACTGTAACATGATATTTCTGTCCAGATGTTCACAGAACAGAGAAGCAACTATTTCCTCAAAATGTTTTAGATGATACAAGAATAGAGCAGTCCCCGAAAAAAGAGCAAGTTTCTTAAGTAAATGTTTAATTACAGCAATTTGTAATCTGAAAGCTCATTCATTTAACACTATCTTGAACTGACAGGGTCTAACAGACATGTTGAGGATTTGGATTAAGTTTCTTTTAACAATTCAGAATAGGACAAAAACAGTCCAAACACGAATCACAACACACAGCTGTATTGTGAAGCTATATTATTATGCTTGTGTGCTCTGTGCCATATGTCAGAACCAGATCAAGGTTGTGATGAAGAGAATGAGTAGGTTTGTGTACATGATGGTGGAATCAGCTGATGCTACTAGATAAAGGCTATATTTAAGTGATCACTTCAACATCCGTATAAAGATTTAAGTCCCACACTATCATGACTTTATCAGTGTTCAATAACAGGTCAGATTAACAATGAGTCTGGTGAAAGACAGCAAATAAAAGTGTTTTTTTTTTTCTGATTTTCATTTTGGAACAGAAAGACTGAGCATCAAGGACTCAAATAGATTATAACTAATAATTTATTGGTTTAGCATTAATCAATAATCCTGATTGGAAAATAGCAGCTKCTCAGCTCAACCTTTTGTTCTTAAATAAAGGAAATGTATATAATTAGCAGAAGTGGATTTAGTTATATTAACAAAATCATTTTATTGTYGCCAGGTTTCTGTTGAACAAAATAAATGAATCCTTTCTTTTGGGTGGAGGCAGGGTTTGGTGGGTGAGGGACTGACACTCTTTCAACAGGTGTTTAGCAACAAAGAAGTGTGTAAACTACWCTGCTTCCTGACCTGGACCCTGAGTTGTCAAAATTTTGAATAAATACCAAAATCAGAAAAATTCATTGTAAGAAACCAAAGTAGGATCTCTGCATCAAACCAGGTTTCCCTGAAATGGACCACATTTATCAATGTTGTTACCATGTTGGTTTCAGAACACCAGGTGGTGTCATAGGCATGACGATGAGGGTGAGGATGGTGATGATGATGATGATTCTAAAGATGAACAGAGGAACAAAATTCATCTCACAACCACCAAAAGCTGTTAGTGAAGAGTTATTTTTTCACTTTTATGTTGGTTTTATTTGTGCTTGTGTTTTTTGTGTGGGAGGGAGGTGTAAAATATGGAAACTTTCTAGTCAAACAGGCTTCTTCTTTCAAAGTGCTTTGAAATACATTCATGCCCTTACCTATCCCTATCCACGTACATAGTACACATTACACACACAGTATACACACGTATTCACATGGCAGTCTACTACATCTCTATGGCTAATGTGAATAAATTATTTTATAATCTCATCAGTGCTTTAGGTTGCACCCAAACACTGATGAGGCACATCGGAGGAAATGAAGGTTTTGCAATGGGACACTTAAACATATGACTGTGTGTGTGTGTGTGTGTGTGTGTGTGTGTGTGTGTGTGTGTGTGTG
>NW_013952949.1:292699-293875 GCF_001266775.1 Austrofundulus limnaeus
CCTAACACTTTTTTTACTTTATATACTATTATTTTAGCTGTAATATGCAGAAAATGTCTAATTTATTAAAACAAAGTGGAATAAATTATATCTCATATCAGGATCCCATGTGGTGGCAGCAGAGGATTATATATATGTTTCACCTTAAAAGACAATTTAAATCTGGACACTCAGTTCTAGTTATATTGTATTATAACTCTGCAAATGTATATGCTGTAGTTTTACAGCCATAGTCAAAAGGCAAATTAGTGATCATGTTTTTGTGTTTTTGTTTGTGAACAAATTATTTCATGAACCTTTGACAGGATTTGAATGAAACTCAAAAATTATTAACCTGCATCCATTTACATTTTAAAGGTGGGGTATTATGCAAAATCAACTTTTTGTGAGCTTCATATCATTTTATGTCATTCCCACATCAAAAGCTTACAGGAAGTGTTGTTTTCACTCATTCATACATGTTTGAAAAATCCATGAATCTCCTGTATGTGGAGCTGCCTAAACGCTTGCTGGTACAAAGCCGCACCTATTTGTACATAGCTCCTCCCTAGAGCTCAGTCTGCAGCCGAGCTCCCGCCCCACAGACCACCCCTTACCCAAGCATTGTTTGAAACTGTGCTGAAGTGGGACTGTCAGAAACAGTAGGAGGTCATTATTGCTGCAGTTGATCTGTATTACAGATTTTTAGTGTTGCAGGCACAGTTCTATAATTTGGTTTGTATGCAGGTCAAAAGAACATCAAAACAAATTTGCAGTTGTATCTACATTAATATCACAGTTGTCATATCAGAACCTGCCTGCAAACACTACTGATAATACTGATGCTATAAAATTATAGCTTCCTGTATACCAGAGAGCTGGGGGGTCAGTAAAGTCCAGCTATCTATAAATATGATCAATTTTAGTAACAAACTTTCCTAAATATAAGGAAGAGGAAAAACTCTGTAGTTTATAGCTAAATACTGGAGTGCATGTTAAATAAGAAAAATATACATTAGATCAAAGGTATTACCATACCATACCATACCATATACCATACCATACTATACCATACCAGACCATGCCATGCCATACCATACCATACCATACCATATACCATACCATACTATACCATACCAGACCATGCCATGCCATACCATACCATACCATACCAAACCATAACATACCATACCATAC
>NW_013952949.1:295980-298060 GCF_001266775.1 Austrofundulus limnaeus
TATAGGCAGCAAATGCAGGGAGGCTAACACAAGGGAAACGTGATCAAAGTTAACAGACGAACAATGGCATTCTGTACCCTCGGGATCTGAGAGATACAGATATCACTGATGCCTTTATAAAGTGTCTTACAGTAGTCCAGCTGGGTAGTAACAAAAGTGTGGACTACAATTTCAAATTTTTTTCTGAGAAAGATTTGACTGTACATTAGCCAGCTGCTTCAGATGGTAAAAACTTGATTTTGCAACTGCTTTTTAGTCTTTCGAATTAGTCTAAATCAGTGGTTTGCAAACTTTTTTGTTGTCTCCCCCAAATTTGTCCCCCTCACCCAGGTTTGCAAAATAAAATGTTACAGTTTTTCTTAATTGCTAAAAGACATTTCTTGAAACCATCCATCCATTTCTCCAAACTGTAAACACCAAAACCTCTGACCTCCAACAAAATCTAATTCCACCTCAAAATGGTTCAAACTGTGCTCAAAACTGCACTATGTTGTCAGATCAGACCTTGAGTTCATCAAATATAAAACACTACAGAGCAGTCAGTACACTCAGCATAGAAAAAAAAACACAATGATCATGATGCTTTGTCCACATAGAAAAATATATTTCCTAAACAAAACTCCTGTTTAGCACTTGTAGTAAAAAATAATAAATCATTATATCTCTAACTTATAGAAAACTTGAATCTCGCCTGACTCTTCCACTTCATTTCAAACTCAGATTCTCTACCAGAGCTCTGGGTGCTTCACGGTTCTTCTAGACAGAGATCTCTGAGGTTGGTCCTGGGATCTGTTTAAGTCACTTTTCTAGTTTGGGGGTCACAGCACCAAGTGCTCCAGTGACCGCTGGGACTACTGATGTTTTGATTCGCCATAACTTCTGCCTTTCCTGTTTTAGTTCTTGGTATTTCTCCAGTTTCCCATTATTCTTCTTCCTGGTGTTTCAGTCACTTATGATCTTTAAATCTATCACTGCTGCCTTCTTCTCTTGTTTGCTGATCACCATGTCCCGTTCGTAAGCCATCACCTGTTTGTNCCATACCATACCATACCATACCATACCATACCATACCATACCATACCATACCATACCATACCATACCATACCATACCATACCATACCAGCTTTATTTATAGAGCACTTTAAACACCCACAGGACCAAAGTGCTGTACACATCTCGGGCACAATCAGGAGCAGCTGATCAACTGACCTCAGGGATTGAGAGGGTTTGTAAGGATGTGGCAGTTTGGAAAGATGGGGTTTAGCAATACCATTAAGAGCTTTAAAAGCAAATAACAAAACTTTAAAGTGAATTCTATAATATATAGGCAGCAAATGCAGGGAGGCTAACACAAGGGAAACGTGATCAAAGTTAACAGACGAACAATGGCATTCTGTACCCTCGGGATCTGAGAGATTTTCAGTCACTTATGATCTTTAAATCTATCACTGCTGCCTTCTTCTCTTGTTTGCTGATCACCATGTCCCGTTCGTAAGCCATCACCTGTTTGTCAGTATGGATCAGGAAGTCCAATAACTTAGGTGGCGACTCTCATTTTCTGTTTTTTATCTATGTGTAGAAATGCATTACACTAAAAACAGTGCATCCAGTATTTTGCAGTATATATATTTAGAGTATACTGTATTCCTCTGTGCTTTTTTCTATTCATAGTGAAGCTTGGATGACCAGGTCTCCATGTACTGCCTTGTATTGGTTGCTTTATTTGTGTTTTTCTTTTGCTGCCTGTGCTAATAATTGTAGAACCCATGTGAATCAAAGGGCAAAGTGTGTTTTCAATTCAATTCAATTCAAATTCAAAAATACTTTATTGATCCCAGAGGTTAAATTAGGTGTTGTTGTAACATTTAACTAAAAACTTATTGTAGATGCTGATGGCTGTGGGCAGGAAAGATCTTCTGTAGCGGTCTGTATTACAGCGAAGTTGAAGAAGCCTCCGACTGAAGACACTTTGTCTTTCTATGACAGTCTGATGAAGAAGATGGTCATGGTTGTCCACAATGTTCTTGATTTTATGTAAAATCCTTCTTTGCACCATCATCTCTATATACACATATATAT
>NW_013952949.1:299158-304585 GCF_001266775.1 Austrofundulus limnaeus
TGTAGAAGAGTCCATGACTGAGGTTGAAGATAAAACATCTGAGGTTTGACAGGAAAGCTGTGGGTCAAAGGAGGGTGAGAWGACTGTTTGGCTGGGGGCAGGAGAGGAGGAAGATGAGCTTGTTCCTGAGCTGAACCTGTTGAAGAATGTGTTCAGCTCATTTGCTCTGTCCAGACTTCCATCCATCCYATTCTCCTTTTGCTTGAAACCTGTGATCTTCTTCATCCCTGACCACACATCTCTCGTAATCTATGTTTAGTGGTGAAAATAGGGCTGAGTTGTGTCTAACTGGGTGAAACATGCTTAGAGATCTGACAAAAGGGTGGCAATTTTAATAAATTGGCTCAAGTAACTGAGCATTTGGTTCAAACAACTGGTTTTAGTGATTTAGCAACTAAGAAAATCTGTTACAATGCACAAAMCTATTCTATTCTATTCTATTCTAAAGTCATTTTCAGGCAGAGGTTTGGCAGTCTGGCAAATACAAATATCTATTTGAAGTTATTGTGTGCTGTGCAATGACTACCTGTGGTGCATGTTATTTTAAATATCACCCTTTTGAATTTAAGTTATAAAAGCAAAAAGCATATTGTTTGAAAATAAATTATAATCTTTTGTGTAGCTAAAAGTATTTGAACTTTAAATAACAGCATTAAAGTAAAAATATATGCAAACTAGACAAATAAAATAGACAGATTCAATGCAAATTTCTTTTTTTAACAAACATCACATTATGGTTCTAAATATAAACAAGTTTATTGTATCCAAATCTTTCCATACGTATGTGCTGCAGAGACTAGAAATCAAACAGATTCTTTTTTGTGTTGAAATCCTCTCTGGTTCTTTCTCTTCTTCCATGCTGAAACACAAAATATTTTTGCAATGAAAAGTTTGACTAGTGAAATAAAAGATTCATATAAATTTTTATTTTGAACAGGTTGTGACTCCCYTCAGAGACTGACGCTCCTTCCGAACACTAAGAGTGACCACACTCCTTGCAGACACTTGAAGTCCCCCTCAGCAAATCCATGGAAACCACTTGTTGAAGCTTCACTGCTTGTTGCTGGGCAATGAGAAGAACTGGACCAGAAAATCCCCCTATTGATTCCCCCTCTACCCCACTTTATACTCCCCCACACCCCTGCAGGCTTAACCCCAGCCTCCCACAAACTCTTTCCGTCRGTAGGACAGTAGGCAAGAAATGTTTCTCTAGAAATTCTAAATCTTTCTCAGATTAGACATTCAGTATTCACTGAGCATACTGGGAGACAAACTGAATGAAAAAGAGGCCTGACCTAAGTCCAGAACCGAGTGAAAGGATCCATTAAAGAAATGCTGCAGGACACAGAATGTTCATTGATAAACAAGGGAAAATTAAGTTTCTTTAAATTTTCTGAATCTCTTTAAATTCAGATTCAAACTTATTTTCATTTAGCTCCGTTTCTTGGTCAAGTTCAATAACTGACATTTTTATCCCCTTCACAGATGAAAAATGAAAGACTGGCCAAAATGTTTTACCTGCATGTGTTTGTGTGTTAGCAAAAATTTCATCATCCATTAGATCAATTTTAATGAAACTTTTAAAAAGTAATAATCTGCTGCACATTTACAAATAACTAACTTTTGCTCAACACAATGTTTTAGTTTTAGTGACAAAGTACAGATTTAAGCTTAGACAGCASCAGGTGAACAAACTAACAGCTGTGCTAAAACTGCAGTTCATTACTTAAACCTGTGTGTGTGAGCCGCCAAGACAGGCCAAGTGAGATTCTTCAGTCAGTCAGAACTCATGGAGAATCCCAGTAGTTTGTTCTACTAGTGACTCTAAAATTACAAATCTCTCCATGGAGACACACCTGCACCATAGCTTCTCTATTCATTTGTCCTCACAAATCCCAGCGAGTCACCCATCCTGAGCCAAGTTAAAAGGGAGACATTTATTTTTTAACGTAACCAAAGCTGCTAAAYTATCAAGATTTCTCATTAACTGCTGGTTTACTAAGACAAATTTTACTATGAACTACTATTATAGTTATGTTTATTGTAAATGGAGTGAGAAAACTATAACTTTATCATTTTAATTTAAATCTGGTTTAGACTGAACGAGATTTTTAGTCTGCATCACAGTGCCCTGAGATGGCTTTTGTTATAATTTCTAAACAGATTTAAATTGTTTTGGGACTTTGAACAGAAAAACTGTGTATTTAGAGAAAATCTGTTACAAATGAGGACGAGAAGAAAAAGAAGAGAATAAACCATTTTCTATTTCTAAACATGACTGCAGTCAGGTTCAGTGACTCTTAGAGATTCTTTGGAAAAGTAGACCTAGACTCCATCAGGCTGACTGTGCACCGAGTACTCTGTCCCCCTACCCCCACCCACCTCCTCCTCATTCTGATCCCAGTGCCCTGATCTTTTATCCTGTCTCTCTTGCATCTATCCCCTCCCCTTGGTGACCGATTAGCCAGTGTGGGGTTCCCTTGTATTTCCATGAGAAAGGCGACAGTCGGTGAAAGGGTTAAGCCTGGGGACACAGCCCCCCCAGAAAGCAGCTCTAATTTTCTACTCGATGCTGGGGGGAGACAAAGACACCCAGGGGGAGAGCTGAGACTTGGTTTTACTATATGCACCTGCGGCCTGAAAAGCCACAGACAATGTGCCTTCGAAACGGCCAATTATGAACAGTTTTCTAAAGAGCTGCGGAGGAGGAGGAGGAGGGGTGGTTACCACTGAAAGGAATGGGGGGTCCAAAAGAGGAAAGTGAATTTTAAAACAGGCTAAAGAGAAGAAAGTAAATAATCACCGCAGACTTTATAGAGACCCCCTACCCCCAGCTGTGTTTCTTCCTGAAAAAGTGCTGACTGAAGTCTCAATGATGGTTTCATCTTTACTGAGATGCCTCAAGATCAGGGACTGATGTTGGACAAGCTTTTCCAGCTCAACTACAGGAAGGATCAGACCATTCATCACAAGAGCTTCATCTCAGACTCTAAAGGCCTCAGTTAGAAGGTTAAAGATTAAAGATTATGCTAGAACAACAAGTGTGGTTTGTTTGGAAGGGTTGCAGGTTTGTTCTTTAAAAACAACATGGCAGCAGCACTTAGGATCGGAGAGTTTCATCTGAAGGAATCTAAAGACTTCTGTAATGAGTTTAGAGGTAACTACCCACAATGCACAGCAGCAAACATAGTAAAGATTACTAACTGGTATTTTATTATGTTTGTGAATGTTTTGTACAGTGCCATGAGTTGACTTTTGTTGTAAATTGGTGCTTTTTAAACTGAATTGAATTCAAACTAGTGCGAATAACTCAGCAGTGGCAGACTGATGATTCTGACTTGTTGGCTGGAGCCATCTGCAGTCACTGAGTTGATCAGGAGCTCCATTAATCGTTAGTTTGAAAACTGTAGTGCAAATACTGGTTCTCAGGAAACCTCTAGTGCAAAGGTGCCCAAAGTGGGGCCCACAGGCCAATTTTGGCCCAGCAAGCCATTTGATTTGGCCCACCAGCAGTTGTCCTGGCTACTAGGTTGTGTATGCTCCAGTTTTATGTAGAAATATTTCCACTTAGCCATTCCAACCATTGGTCCAACCGTATAAAGGGCTGTGGTGAAGACAGTCTTAACTCATGGCACTTTATCTTTGAATAATATTCAAATTAAACATAAAGTACAAGTAACTACAAGAGACATTTAGGTTAGAATTATAGCACATATTTAGATTTGCGCATTTTATAAAACCACAAATACTCAAATTTTAATTTATGAAAAGTCACATCAGCCTTTGTTGTTTGAGTGTATGTAAATTTTTCTGCATGTTCGTAGCAAAAAAATAAACAAGACTTGGGCCACCGCACTGGCTGCTAGCTTAATCATAAAAAAATAAAACTAAGTATTTGCATTTCATGCAATTTCATATTATATTGAATTAGGCTTGTAGTGCTCAATTTGATTTTCATTTTGGCCCCCTCGGGGAAAATGTYTGAACACCCCTGCTTCAGTGGAAGAAAATCTTGTATTATCTAGTTACAAGTCAATTAACWGTTGCAGTAAAACTGATGTGAAGCTAAGAAAAGAAATTAAGTGCACAATGCTGAATCACTGAGGGCTTAAAAGCACACAGTTCCTGCAGGAACAAAAAATAAAATAAATAAGCAAGGACATTTGATTAATCTATTCTCTATTCTTTGCAGGGAGCTCTCTGCCAATCATTGAAAGGCTGAGAACATCCTGGACAGGTCACCAGTTTATCACAAAGCAATCCAAGTCAAAATATCTGAATTTTGTATTTAGCTGCTGTGGGGTAGAAGAGATCATTGTATGTGGTGCTGGTTTCAGCAACAAGTAACYTGGAGCTATCACATCTCAAGCTGCAGCTTTCAACCAGGGACTTGGTTTCTTCATGCTTAAAGAGTTTGTGACTCCTTGATTGTGAGGCACACGCAGCAGGGCATAAAGTCCCAATGTGCAGATGCTGGCGAAGAAAAAGTACATGGTAACATACATAAGGCAGTGCTGGCTCGATATCCCAACCCCAAAAAACAAGACTGGGACAGTATGTTTGCCAGTAAAGGTCCATGGTGTGAACAGTTGTACTCCTAGTTTTAATCAGTCAATGTCAGCCTGAGTAGAGATATAAAATCATGAACCATTATTTTAAAGTCACTCATGAGACCATCTGTCTTCACAGCTGGAGCTTGGAACAAAATGGGTCATGACGCTATTGGACAGTGATCCCAAACACTGCAACAAATCGACAGTGCTCAAAGGAAAGTATCAAGACGCTGCAACAATCCAAAGTCAAGAAACTTGATTCAAGATGCTGTGGGGTGACCTTGAGAGATGAGAAGAAATTTTGAAGAACTTCAACAAAGTTGTAAAAAGTGGGTCAAAATTCCTCCACAACCATTTCAGAGAATAAGTTCTACAGAAAACAGTTCGTGCTGCAAAGAGAGGTTCTGCAAGGTGAAACTATTTTTCTATTTTATCTCAGTTTGAACCTTTTGACTCATGATTGCTACTTACCACTTGTATAAATTCATGTTAATCAGTAGATGTAAATTCAGAGATTAGTTGGGAATTTAATTTTTTGTAATTTTCCAAAAGTAAAAAAAATAATAATACAGTATTCAGCAATGGTTACAACAATAGCATTCAATCTTATTTTCAAGAAATCAAAATAATGTGAACTTCATTATGGTCTGGAATGCCATATAGAGTTTTTAATCAAAAAAAGACTCTTGACAACAAAAAATCCCTAAAAATATTTACAACAAAATTAATATAACCAAGAGTCTACAAAACAGCATTTAAAACCATTAATCTTTAAAAAAAAATAGAAAAGTTCACTTTATGTGGTAATGTAAACATTCACATAATTACTTGAACAGAAATAGGACGGAGTATTAAGGCCACTCAGATTTTTTTT
>NW_013952949.1:305389-307040 GCF_001266775.1 Austrofundulus limnaeus
CAAAGAACATGAGTATGTTGCTTTGAATTTACTCAACTCAGTTAAGTGGAACCAGGTCACATAACATGGTTAAGTAAATCCAACATTTCATTTTTAGAGTGCTGTTAGCAAAAGATTTATGAACCCATTTGTTTCCAGTGCATATTTGGGAAGCTCTGGGCYTGTAATAACAGTCAATTACATCCAATGAGTTTTTGCAGCATGAAACACACAAAAAATATATATATCTGCAGTTGTAAAAAAAATGTTTTCTCACCCAAAAAAAAAAAAAAATTCATCCAAAAACCTTTTTGTAAAGGTTCAGAAAATAACTCATCTTAAATCATCAGTGAATCAAAATCAACCATTCAGTTTTGCTGAACAGATTATAGAAAACATTTCAATATAGAAAATGAATAAAACTGCTGACTAAAAACAAAGAATCATACACATGGTCTGAAAATAAACAACTGTACATAAACACGCAAAAATCTAATCTACAACTATGGCAAAAACAAAACTGCTACAAGCAGCGGCACAGAAAGGGTGAACAGACCTCCTGCATGATGATGCAGTTTGGATGTTTCCACAGTTCTGGTTCCTGTGTAAGAAGCACATATGGTCCCACTGGTGCCGTTTAAAAATCAGCCCCCAGAACTTCAACTGGCATAAATTCAAGACATAAAATTCATTTTAAAAAGTTCCCAGGTTGTGCATTTTATTTGTTGACACCATTCATAATCATCTTCATAATCAAAGAGCAGATACAGAAGAAACAAGCTGTTTTCTGGAAGACTTCAGGTGATCAGGCAGCCACAGGCTGAGATGGTAACGGCAGTCCTCAGGTAGTTTGTCTTGGTTCTTTGAATTACATAGTCTGTTGGTTTTAAGATGTTCCTCAGATCAACAAGATGTGCACAAGAGGAAATGAGTTGGACTAAGCACTGAAAGGTCTGTAATCAAGGCTGCTTGTGACTGCAGTGGTTCAGGATCCAGTGAAGAACCAATCCCTTTCCTATCAAGCACAAACCTGAGAGTGAAGTCTCCTTTAGTACGGGTCAATGAGGAACAAATCATAAATCAAACAAATCTGAGGATTTGTCCCTTGAAGATTTTCCAACATCATGTGACCCTGCTGCATTTCCCACCTGATTCTCATGTCAGCTCCTTCACACCCCAGCCCACCTCCAGAATCCCACTGCAGTCCTAGATGTGTGTGAGTGGGACGGTTCCAGTGAGGTAGTGCTGCTGGACACTGGCGTAGCTCCTCTGTGCAGTTGCAGGGTCAGAGGAATCCCCTCCTGGTCCAGGAATGTACATGCTGATCATGTCCCTGAGATCCCCCTGCAGAGCTCCTCGGTGGTGGTTTGGCGTCCCTGCTGAGGGGGAGTGGGACACGGTGACCGGGCTCAGCTGCTGTGGACTGTTGCTGTACGACATTGGACTGTAATGAAGAAAATAAAAGAGCCATGTTTTAGTACAGCGACTCCAACACCCCAGGTTAAATCACTGTCTTTTGTGAGAGTTACTATTGGATTGATTGATGATGCCTTTATTGTCAATGTACAGAGCACAATGAAATTACATTTAAAGGGATCCCCGATTAGTTGTAACATTAGATTTTATTTAATAAACATACATTTTAACTGTAAAATAAAGACTGTAAAAATAC
>NW_013952949.1:308199-309484 GCF_001266775.1 Austrofundulus limnaeus
GTATTTTTACAGTCTTTATTTTACAGTTAAAATGTATGTTTATTAAATAAAATCTAATGTTACAACTAATCATGGATCCCTTCAAAGAACACCATTTAAGAAGACACACGTGACAAAACATGGGGGAACAGGTCATGCGGCAATACRAACTGAGTATTGTATTGACTAGTTTTGTATTTATCATCTTGCTCAGTTGCTTTCACTTTAATTTTTTTAAAGGTGCTGGTGCACAAACATTAAAGCACCATTATTACTGGTAGAGATTTTGTCCTGTATCTTGTCATATAGCTCTAAATGAAAYTATTCAAATTAAGCACCTAAATATGCACTCAAATGAAACGTGCTATGAGTTTTGGTYGAAGTAGGTTAAACTAAATTCACAATCAATTAATCAATCAAATCTGAGATTTTGGTGAAACATATCCAGCCCTGTTTAATATTTCAACTGTGAAGTCTGAGCTACAGAACTRCAAAGTTTAAACTGGTCATAGAAAGTTGGACTTTATATTTGGAAACCTTTAAACTTTTTATTAGTTTAAATTGGATGAATTTCACAGATTTTTACCTCAWCTGTTCAACTAATAGCCGATGTTAAACTTAAATTGTTAAAAAATGTAAATACTCATGTCTTGTTGGTATATAAACAGTTAAAGCTGTAAAAACAAAATGTTTTCACCCAGTGTGTCCCTCACTGCTTTAAGGTTTCTCTCAAATTACTCCAAAGAGTGCACAGCCGCACAGATTCAGTTATATTCAGCTCAAAATAGTTTCTTCAAAACTGGAAGTGAAAGGTCTTAACTTGCCACATGGTCCACAACTTATACAGAATCTTATTAAACTCTTCAAGTTCTGAAAAGCCCTTTACAAAGTATCTTATTCACTCACACACTCCCACCATTGTACTTGCATCAAACTGAGGACTTTGTATTGACTTCCTTTCATTTTTGTAAAACTGTTTATGCCTTACCCAGATATTTTCACTAAAATTAACCATRACTGGTCTATTCTCAACCCTAACCTGAACCAGAACTTAAAAGGGATCCCTGATTATTTGTAACATTAAACTTTATTTGATAAACATATTTTAACTGCAAAATAAAGACTGTAAAAATACTGTAGGCTGTTTAGTTTTGTGAATTTAAAAATATATATTTTAACACAGAGCCATTTTATGTACACACAAAGCGTTCTGGGTAAATGACGATGGTGCGAGGCTGTTAGCGAGCTATATCCACCCTGAAGGTTAATCTTGGACAATATCTGATGATCGACTCTTTTAAATGAA